>NW_025958436.1:0-34345 GCF_023159225.1 Perognathus longimembris pacificus | reverse complement strand
TATCTATCTAGTAAATACTCCACTGAGATTAAGAGAGCAGTAGCTTAATAAATTAAGTACTTCCTGGTATGGTTACTGTACTGGTAACTCCCCAAAAGAATCTGGATTGTGGTGAGGGAACAGAGAAAAAAGCTCATTTAGGACCTGCACTTACGAAGGGGGTAGGCAGCTGTATATCAGGGAGTAAACCTTCTGAGAATAAAAACAGCTGGGGCTTGTTAAGGTAATTACACAGGGGAAAGGATAATGTACTGGGAACTCCTCAGAAGAATCTGATTCGTGGTGAGGGCAAGAGAGATAAAAGCTCATTTAGGAACGACATGAACATGCTGCGTAGGTAGCTGTTTATCAGTAAATATCTCCACTGAGATTAAGAAAAGCAGTGGCTTAATAAATTAAGTACTTCCTGGATGGTTACTGTAGTGGTAACTCCCCAAAACAATCTGGATTGTGAGGAGGGAACAGAGAAAAAAGCTCATTTAGGACCTGCACTTACGAAGGGGGTAGGCAGCTGTATATCAGGGAGTAAACCTTCTGAGAATAAAAACAGCTGGAGCTTGTTAAGGTAATTACACAGGGGAAAGGATAATGTACTGGGAACTCCTCAGAAGAATCTGATTTGTGGTGAGGGCAGAGAGATAAAAGCTCATTTAGGAACGACATGAACATGCTGCGTAGGTAGCTGTTTATCAGTAAATATCTCCACTGAGATTAAGAAAAGCAGTAGCTTAATAAATTAAGTACTTCCTGGATGGTTACTGTACTGGTAACTCCCCAAAAGAATCTGGATTGAGGGGAGGGAACAGAGAAAAATGCTCATTTAGGACCTGCACTTACGAAGGGGGTAGGCAGCTGTATATCAGGGAGTAAAACTTCTGAGAATAAAAACAGCTGGAGCTTGTTAAGGTAATTACACAGGGGAAAGGATAATGTACTGGGAACTCCTCAGAAGAATCTGATTTTTGGTGAGGGCAGAGAGATAAAAGCTCATTTAGGAACGACATGAACATGCTGCGTAGGTAGCTGTTTATCAGTAAATATCTCCACTGAGATTAAGAAAAGCAGTAGCTTAATAAATTAAGTACTTCCTGGATGGTTACTGTACTGGTAACTCCCCAAAAGAATCTGGATTGTGGTGACGGAACAGAGAAATAAGCTCATTTAGGACCTGCACTTACGAAGGGGGTAGGCAGCTGTATATCAGGGAGTAAACCTTCTGAGAATAAAAACAGCTGGAGCTTGTTAAGGTAATTACACAGGGGAAAGGATAATGTACTCGGAACTCCTCAGAAGAATCTGATTTGTGGTGAGGGCATAGAGATAAAAGCTCATTTAGGAACGACATGAACATGCTGCGTGGGTAGCTGTTTATCAGTAAATATCTCCACTGAGATTAAGAAAAGCAGTAGCTTAATAAATTAAGTACTTCCTGGTATGGTTACTGTACTGGTAACTCCCCAAAAGAATCTGGATTGTGGTGAGGGAAGAGAGAAAAAAGCTCATTTAGGACCTGCACTTACGAAGGGGGTAGGCAGCTGTATATCAGGGAGGAAACCTTCTGAGAATAAAAACAGCTGGAGCTTGTTAAGGTAATTACACAGGGGAAAGGATAATGTACTGGGAACTCCTCAGAAGAATCTGATTTGTGGTGAGGGCAGAGAGATAAAAGCTCATTTAGGAACGACATGAACATGCTGCGTAGGTAGCTGTTTATCAGTAAATATCTCCACTGAGATTAAGAAAAGCAGTAGCTTAATAAATTAAGTACTTCCTGGTATGGTTACTGTACTGGTAACTCCCCAAAAGAATCTGGATTGTGGTGAGGGAACAGAGAAAAAAGCTCATTTAGGACCTGCACTTACGCAGGGGGTAGGCAGCTGTATATCAGGGAGTAAACCTTCTGAGAATAAAAACAGCTGGAGCTTGTTAACGTAATTACACAGGGGAAAGGATAATGTACTGGGAACTCCTCAGAAGAATCTGATTTGTGGTGAGGGCAGAGAGATAAAAGCTCATTTAGGAACGACATGAACATGCTGCGTAGGTAGCTGTTTATCAGTAAATATCTCCACTGAGATTAAGAAAAGCAGTAGCTTAATAAATTAAGTACTTCCTGGTATGGTTACTGTACTGGTAACTCCCCAAAAGAATCTGGATTGTGGTGAGGGAACAGAGAAAAAAGCTCATTTAGGACCTGCACTTACGAAGGGGGTAGGCAGCTGTATATCAGGGAGTAAACCTTCTGAGAATAAAAACAGCTGGAGCTTGTTAAGGTAATTACACAGGGGAATGGATAATGTACTGGGAACTCCTCAGAAGAATCTGATTTGTGGTGAGGGCAGAGAGATAAAAGCTCGTTTAGGAACGACATGAACATGCTGCGTAGGTAGCTGTTTATCAGTAAATATCTCCACTGAGATTAAGAAAAGCAGTAGCTTAATAAATTAAGTACTTCCTGGTATGGTTACTGTACTGGTAACTCCCCAAAAGAATCTGGATTGTGGTGAGGGAACAGAGAAAAAAGCTCATATAGGACCTGCACTTACGAAGGGGGTAGGCAGCTGTATATCAGGGAGTAAACCTTCTGAGAATAAAAACAGCTGGAGCTTGTTAAGGTAATTACACAGGGGAAAGGATAATGTACTGGGAACTCCTCAGAAGAATCTGATTTGTGGTGAGGGCAGAGAGATAAAAGCTCATTTAGGAACGACATGAACATGCTGCGTAGGTAGCTGTTTATCAGTAAATATCTCCACTGAGATTAAGAAAAGCAGTAGCTTAATAAATTAAGTACTTCCTGGTATGGTTACTGTACTGGTAACTCCCCAAAACAATCTGGATTGTGGTGAGGGAACAGAGAAAAAAGCTCATATAGGACCTGCACTTACGAAGGGGGTAGGCAGCTGTATATCAGGGAGTAAACCTTCTGAGAATAAAAACAGCTGGAGCTTGTTAAGGTAATTACACAGGGGAAAGGATAATGTACTGGGAACTCCTCAGAAGAATCTGATTTGTGGTGAGGGCAGAGAGATATAAGCTCATTTAGGAACTACATGAACATGCTGTGTAGGTAGCTGTTTATCAGTAAATATCTCCACTGAGATTAAGAAAAGCAGTAGCTTAATAAATTAAGTACTTCCTGGTATGGTTACTGTACTGGTAACTCCCCAAAAGAATCTGGATTGTGGTGAGGGAACAGAGAAAAAAGCTCATTTAGGACCTGCACTTACGAAGGGGGTAGGCAGCTGTATATCAGGGAGTAAACCTTCTGAGAATAAAAACAGCTGGAGCTTGTTAAGGTAATTACACAGGGGAAAGGATAATGTACTGGGAACTCCTCAGAAGAATTTGATTTGTGGTGAGGGCAGAGAGATAAAAGCTCATTTAGGAACGACACGAACATGCCGCGTAGGTAGCTGTTTATCAGTAAATATCTCCACTGAGATTAAGAAAAGCAGTAGCTTAATAAATTAAGTACTTCCTGGTATGGTTACTGTAATGGTAACTCCCCAAAAGAATCTGGATTGTGGTGAGGGAACAGAGAAAAAAGCTCATTTAGGACCTGCACTTACGAAGGGGGTAGGCAGCTGTATATCAGGGAGTAAACCTTCTGAGAATAAAAACAGCTGGAGCTTGTTAAGGTAATTACACAGGGGAAAGGATAATGTACTGGGAACTCCTCAGAAGAATCTGATTTGTGGTGAGGGCAGAGAGATAAAAGCTCATTTTGTCACGACATGAACATGCTGCGTAGGTAGCTGTTTATCAGTAAATATCTCCACTGAGATTAAGAAAAGCAGTAGCTTAATAAATTAAGTACTTCCTGGTATGGTTACTGTACTGGTAACTCCCCAAAAGAATCTGGATTGTGGTGAGGGAACAGAGAAAAAAGCTCATTTAGGACCTGCACTTACGAAGGGGGTAGGCAGCTGTATATCAGGGAGTAAACCTTCTGAGAATAAAAACAGCTGGAGCTTGTTATGGTAATTACACAGGGGAAAGGATAATGTACTCGGAACTCCTCAGAAGAATCTGATTTGTGGTGAGGGCAGAGAGATAAAAGCTTACTTAGGAACGACATGAACATGCTGCGTAGGTAGCTGTTTATCAGTAAATATCTCCACTGAGATTAAGAAAAGCAGTAGCTTAATAAATTAAGTACTTCCTGGTATGGTTACTGTACTGGTAACTCCCCAAAAGAATCTGGATTGTTGTGAGGGAACAGAGAAAAAAGCTCATTTAGGACCTGCACTTTCGAAGGGGGTAGGCAGCTGTATATCAGGGAGTAAAACTTCTGAGAATAAAAACAGCTGGAGCTTGTTAAGGTAATTACACAGGGGAAAGGATAATGTACTGGGAACTCCTCAGAAGAATCTGATTTGTGGTGAGGGCAGAGAGATAAAAGCTCATTTAGGAACGACATGAACATGCTGCGTAGGTAGCTGTTTATCAGTAAATATCTCCACTGAGATTAAGAAATGCAGTAGCTTAATAAATTAAGTCCTTCCTGGTATGGTTACTGTACTGGTAACTCCCCAAAAGAATCTGGATTGTGGTGAGGGAACAGAGAAAAAAGCTCATTTAGGACCTGCACTTACGAAGGGGGTAGGCAGCTGTATATCAGGGAGTAAACCTTCTGAGAATAAAAACAGCTGGAGCTTGTTAAGGTAATTACACAGGGGAAAGGATAATGTACTGGGAACTCCTCAGAAGAATCTGTTTTGTGGTGAGGTCAGAGAGATAAAAGCTCATTTAGGAACGACATGAACATGATGCGTAGGTAGCTGTTTATCAGTAAATATCTCCCCTGAGATTAAGAGAGCAGTAGCTTAATAAATTAAGTACTTCCTGGTATGGTTACTGTACTGGTAACTCCCCAAAAGAATCTGGATTGTGGTGAGGGAACAGAGAAAAAAGCTCATTTAGGACCTGCACTTACGAAGGGGGTAGGCAGCTGTATATCAGGGAGTAAACCTTCTGAGAATAAAAACAGCTGGGGCTTGTTAAGGTAATTACACAGGGGAAAGGATAATGTACTGGGAACTCCTCAGAAGAATCTGATTCGTGGTGAGGGCAAGAGAGATAAAAGCTCATTTAGGAACGACATGAACATGCTGCGTAGGTAGCTGTTTATCAGTAAATATCTCCACTGAGATTAAGAAAAGCAGTGGCTTAATAAATTAAGTACTTCCTGGATGGTTACTGTAGTGGTAACTCCCCAAAACAATCTGGATTGTGAGGAGGGAACAGAGAAAAAAGCTCATTTAGGACCTGCACTTACGAAGGGGGTAGGCAGCTGTATATCAGGGAGTAAACCTTCTGAGAATAAAAACAGCTGGAGCTTGTTAAGGTAATTACACAGGGGAAAGGATAATGTACTGGGAACTCCTCAGAAGAATCTGATTTGTGGTGAGGGCAGAGAGATAAAAGCTCATTTAGGAACGACATGAACATGCTGCGTAGGTAGCTGTTTATCAGTAAATATCTCCACTGAGATTAAGAAAAGCAGTAGCTTAATAAATTAAGTACTTCCTGGATGGTTACTGTACTGGTAACTCCCCAAAAGAATCTGGATTGAGGGGAGGGAACAGAGAAAAATGCTCATTTAGGACCTGCACTTACGAAGGGGGTAGGCAGCTGTATATCAGGGAGTAAAACTTCTGAGAATAAAAACAGCTGGAGCTTGTTAAGGTAATTACACAGGGGAAAGGATAATGTACTGGGAACTCCTCAGAAGAATCTGATTTTTGGTGAGGGCAGAGAGATAAAAGCTCATTTAGGAACGACATGAACATGCTGCGTAGGTAGCTGTTTATCAGTAAATATCTCCACTGAGATTAAGAAAAGCAGTAGCTTAATAAATTAAGTACTTCCTGGATGGTTACTGTACTGGTAACTCCCCAAAAGAATCTGGATTGTGGTGACGGAACAGAGAAATAAGCTCATTTAGGACCTGCACTTACGAAGGGGGTAGGCAGCTGTATATCAGGGAGTAAACCTTCTGAGAATAAAAACAGCTGGAGCTTGTTAAGGTAATTACACAGGGGAAAGGATAATGTACTCGGAACTCCTCAGAAGAATCTGATTTGTGGTGAGGGCATAGAGATAAAAGCTCATTTAGGAACGACATGAACATGCTGCGTAGGTAGCTGTTTATCAGTAAATATCTCCACTGAGATTAAGAAAAGCAGTAGCTTAATAAATTAAGTACTTCCTGGTATGGTTACTGTACTGGTAACTCCCCAAAAGAATCTGGATTGTGGTGAGGGAAGAGAGAAAAAAGCTCATTTAGGACCTGCACTTACGAAAGGGGGTAGGCAGCTGTATATCAGGGAGGAAACCTTCTGAGAATAAAAACAGCTGGAGCTTGTTAAGGTAATTACACAGGGGAAAGGATAATGTACTGGGAACTCCTCAGAAGAATCTGATTTGTGGTGAGGGCAGAGAGATAAAAGCTCATTTAGGAACGACATGAACATGCTGCGTAGGTAGCTGTTTATCAGTAAATATCTCCACTGAGATTAAGAAAAGCAGTAGCTTAATAAATTAAGTACTTCCTGGTATGGTTACTGTACTGGTAACTCCCCAAAAGAATCTGGATTGTGGTGAGGGAACAGAGAAAAAAGCTCATTTAGGACCTGCACTTACGAAGGGGGTAGGCAGCTGTATATCAGGGAGTAAACCTTCTGAGAATAAAAACAGCTGGAGCTTGTTAACGTAATTACACAGGGGAAAGGATAATGTACTGGGAACTCCTCAGAAGAATCTGATTTGTGGTGAGGGCAGAGAGATAAAAGCTCATTTAGGAACGACATGAACATGCTGCGTAGGTAGCTGTTTATCAGTAAATATCTCCACTGAGATTAAGAAAAGCAGGAGCTTAATAAATTAAGTACTTCCTGGTATGGTTACTGTACTGGTAACTCCCCAAAAGAATCTGGATTGTGGTGAGGGAACAGAGAAAAAAGCTCATTTAGGACCTGCACTTACGAAGGGGGTAGGCAGCTGTATATCAGGGAGTAAACCTTCTGAGAATAAAAACAGCTGGAGCTTGTTAAGGTAATTACACAGGGGAATGGATAATGTACTGGGAACTCCTCAGAAGAATCTGATTTGTGGTGAGGGCAGAGAGATAAAAGCTCGTTTAGGAACGACATGAACATGCTGCGTAGGTAGCTGTTTATCAGTAAATATCTCCACTGAGATTAAGAAAAGCAGTAGCTTAATAAATTAAGTACTTCCTGGTATGGTTACTGTACTGGTAACTCCCCAAAAGAATCTGGATTGTGGTGAGGGAACAGAGAAAAAAGCTCATATAGGACCTGCACTTACGAAGGGGGTAGGCAGCTGTATATCAGGGAGTAAACCTTCTGAGAATAAAAACAGCTGGAGCTTGTTAAGGTAATTACACAGGGGAAAGGATAATGTACTGGGAACTCCTCAGAAGAATCTGATTTGTGGTGAGGGCAGAGAGATAAAAGCTCATTTAGGAACGACATGAACATGCTGCGTAGGTAGCTGTTTATCAGTAAATATCTCCACTGAGATTAAGAAAAGCAGTAGCTTAATAAATTAAGTACTTCCTGGTATGGTTACTGTACTGGTAACTCCCCAAAAGAATCTGGATTGTGGTGAGGGAACAGAGAAAAAAGCTCATATAGGACCTGCACTTACGAAGGGGGTAGGCAGCTGTATATCAGGGAGTAAACCTTCTGAGAATAAAAACAGCTGGAGCTTGTTAAGGTAATTACACAGGGGAAAGGATAATGTACTGGGAACTCCTCAGAAGAATCTGATTTGTGGTGAGGGCAGAGAGATATAAGCTCATTTAGGAACTACATGAACATGCTGCGTAGGTAGCTGTTTATCAGTAAATATCTCCACTGAGATTAAGAAAAGCAGTAGCTTAATAAATTAAGTACTTCCTGGTATGGTTACTGTACTGGTAACTCCCCAAAAGAATCTGGATTGTGATGAGGGAACAGAGAAAAAAGCTCATTTAGGACCTGCACTTACGAAGGGGGTAGGCAGCTGTATATCAGGGAGTAAACCTTCTGAGAATAAAAACAGCTGGAGCTTGTTAAGGTAATTACACAGGGGAAAGGATAATGTACTGGGAACTCCTCAGAAGAATTTGATTTGTGGTGAGGGCAGAGAGATAAAAGCTCATTTAGGAACGACACGAACATGCCGCGTAGGTAGCTGTTTATCAGTAAATATCTCCACTGAGATTAAGAAAAGCAGTAGCTTAATAAATTAAGTACTTCCTGGTATGGTTACTGTAATGGTAACTCCCCAAAAGAATCTGGATTGTGGTGAGGGAACAGAGAAAAAAGCTCATTTAGGACCTGCACTTACGAAGGGGGTAGGCAGCTGTATATCAGGGAGTAAACCTTCTGAGAATAAAAACAGCTGGAGCTTGTTAAGGTAATTACACAGGGGAAAGGATAATGTACTGGGAACTCCTCAGAAGAATCTGATTTGTGGTGAGGGCAGAGAGATAAAAGCTCATTTTGTCACGACATGAACATGCTGCGTAGGTAGCTGTTTATCAGTAAATATCTCCACTGAGATTAAGAAAAGCAGTAGCTTAATAAATTAAGTACTTCCTGGTATGGTTACTGTACTGGTAACTCCCCAAAAGAATCTGGATTGTGGTGAGGGAACAGAGAAAAAAGCTCATTTAGGACCTGCACTTACGAAGGGGGTAGGCAGCTGTATATCAGGGAGTAAACCTTCTGAGAATAAAAACAGCTGGAGCTTGTTAAGGTAATTACACAGGGGAAAGGATAATGTACTCGGAACTCCTCAGAAGAATCTGATTTGTGGTGAGGGCAGAGAGATAAAAGCTTACTTAGGAACGACATGAACATGCTGCGTAGGTAGCTGTTTATCAGTAAATATCTCCACTGAGATTAAGAAAAGCAGTAGCTTAATAAATTAAGTACTTCCTGGTATGGTTACTGTACTGGTAACTCCCCAAAAGAATCTGGATTGTTGTGAGGGAACAGAGAAAAAAGCTCATTTAGGACCTGCACTTTCGAAGGGGGTAGGCAGCTGTATATCAGGGAGTAAAACTTCTGAGAATAAAAACAGCTGGAGCTTGTTAAGGTAATTACACAGGGGAAAGGATAATGTACTGGGAACTCCTCAGAAGAATCTGATTTGTGGTGAGGGCAGAGAGATAAAAGCTCATTTAGGAACGACATGAACATGCTGCGTAGGTAGCTGTTTATCAGTAAATATCTCCACTGAGATTAAGAAATGCAGTAGCTTAATAAATTAAGTCCTTCCTGGTATGGTTACTGTACTGGTAACTCCCCAAAAGAATCTGGATTGTGGTGAGGGAACAGAGAAAAAAGCTCATTTAGGACCTGCACTTACGAAGGGGGTAGGCAGCTGTATATCAGGGAGTAAACCTTCTGAGAATAAAAACAGCTGGAGCTTGTTAAGGTAATTACACAGGGGAAAGGATAATGTACTGGGAACTCCTCAGAAGAATCTGTTTTGTGGTGAGGTCAGAGAGATAAAAGCTCATTTAGGAACGACATGAACATGATGCGTAGGTAGCTGTTTATCAGTAAATATCTCCACTGAGATTAAGAGAGCAGTAGCTTAATAAATTAAGTACTTCCTGGTATGGTTACTGTACTGGTAACTCCCCAAAAGAATCTGGATTGTGGTGAGGGAACAGAGAAAAAAGCTCATTTAGGACCTGCACTTACGAAGGGGGTAGGCAGCTGTATATCAGGGAGTAAACCTTCTGAGAATAAAAACAGCTGGGGCTTGTTAAGGTAATTACACAGGGGAAAGGATAATGTACTGGGAACTCCTCAGAAGAATCTGATTCGTGGTGAGGGCAAGAGAGATAAAAGCTCATTTAGGAACGACATGAACATGCTGCGTAGGTAGCTGTTTATCAGTAAATATCTCCACTGAGATTAAGAAAAGCAGTGGCTTAATAAATTAAGTACTTCCTGGATGGTTACTGTAGTGGTAACTCCCCAAAACAATCTGGATTGTGAGGAGGGAACAGAGAAAAAAGCTCATTTAGGACCTGCACTTACGAAGGGGGTAGGCAGCTGTATATCAGGGAGTAAACCTTCTGAGAATAAAAACAGCTGGAGCTTGTTAAGGTAATTACACAGGGGAAAGGATAATGTACTGGGAACTCCTCAGAAGAATCTGATTTGTGGTGAGGGCAGAGAGATAAAAGCTCATTTAGGAACGACATGAACATGCTGCGTAGGTAGCTGTTTATCAGTAAATATCTCCACTGAGATTAAGAAAAGCAGTAGCTTAATAAATTAAGTACTTCCTGGATGGTTACTGTACTGGTAACTCCCCAAAAGAATCTGGATTGAGGGGAGGGAACAGAGAAAAATGCTCATTTAGGACCTGCACTTACGAAGGGGGTAGGCAGCTGTATATCAGGGAGTAAAACTTCTGAGAATAAAAACAGCTGGAGCTTGTTAAGGTAATTACACAGGGGAAAGGATAATGTACTGGGAACTCCTCAGAAGAATCTGATTTTTGGTGAGGGCAGAGAGATAAAAGCTCATTTAGGAACGACATGAACATGCTGCGTAGGTAGCTGTTTATCAGTAAATATCTCCACTGAGATTAAGAAAAGCAGTAGCTTAATAAATTAAGTACTTCCTGGATGGTTACTGTACTGGTAACTCCCCAAAAGAATCTGGATTGTGGTGACGGAACAGAGAAATAAGCTCATTTAGGACCTGCACTTACGAAGGGGGTAGGCAGCTGTATATCAGGGAGTAAACCTTCTGAGAATAAAAACAGCTGGAGCTTGTTAAGGTAATTACACAGGGGAAAGGATAATGTACTCGGAACTCCTCAGAAGAATCTGATTTGTGGTGAGGGCATAGAGATAAAAGCTCATTTAGGAACGACATGAACATGCTGCGTAGGTAGCTGTTTATCAGTAAATATCTCCACTGAGATTAAGAAAAGCAGTAGCTTAATAAATTAAGTACTTCCTGGTATGGTTACTGTACTGGTAACTCCCCAAAAGAATCTGGATTGTGGTGAGGGAAGAGAGAAAAAAGCTCATTTAGGACCTGCACTTACGAGGGGGTAGGCAGCTGTATATCAGGGAGGAAACCTTCTGAGAATAAAAACAGCTGGAGCTTGTTAAGGTAATTACACAGGGGAAAGGATAATGTACTGGGAACTCCTCAGAAGAATCTGATTTGTGGTGAGGGCAGAGAGATAAAAGCTCATTTAGGAACGACATGAACATGCTGCGTAGGTAGCTGTTTATCAGTAAATATCTCCACTGAGATTAAGAAAAGCAGTAGCTTAATAAATTAAGTACTTCCTGGTATGGTTACTGTACTGGTAACTCCCCAAAAGAATCTGGATTGTGGTGAGGGAACAGAGAAAAAAGCTCATTTAGGACCTGCACTTACGAAGGGGGTAGGCAGCTGTATATCAGGGAGTAAACCTTCTGAGAATAAAAACAGCTGGAGCTTGTTAACGTAATTACACAGGGGAAAGGATAATGTACTGGGAACTCCTCAGAAGAATCTGATTTGTGGTGAGGGCAGAGAGATAAAAGCTCATTTAGGAACGACATGAACATGCTGCGTAGGTAGCTGTTTATCAGTAAATATCTCCACTGAGATTAAGAAAAGCAGCAGCTTAATAAATTAAGTACTTCCTGGTATGGTTACTGTACTGGTAACTCCCCAAAAGAATCTGGATTGTGGTGAGGGAACAGAGAAAAAAGCTCATTTAGGACCTGCACTTACGAAGGGGGTAGGCAGCTGTATATCAGGGAGTAAACCTTCTGAGAATAAAAACAGCTGGAGCTTGTTAAGGTAATTACACAGGGGAATGGATAATGTACTGGGAACTCCTCAGAAGAATCTGATTTGTGGTGAGGGCAGAGAGATAAAAGCTCGTTTAGGAACGACATGAACATGCTGCGTAGGTAGCTGTTTATCAGTAAATATCTCCACTGAGATTAAGAAAAGCAGTAGCTTAATAAATTAAGTACTTCCTGGTATGGTTACTGTACTGGTAACTCCCCAAAAGAATCTGGATTGTGGTGAGGGAACAGAGAAAAAAGCTCATATAGGACCTGCACTTACGAAGGGGGTAGGCAGCTGTATATCAGGGAGTAAACCTTCTGAGAATAAAAACAGCTGGAGCTTGTTAAGGTAATTACACAGGGGAAAGGATAATGTACTGGGAACTCCTCAGAAGAATCTGATTTGTGGTGAGGGCAGAGAGATAAAAGCTCATTTAGGAACGACATGAACATGCTGCGTAGGTAGCTGTTTATCAGTAAATATCTCCACTGAGATTAAGAAAAGCAGTAGCTTAATAAATTAAGTACTTCCTGGTATGGTTACTGTACTGGTAACTCCCCAAAAGAATCTGGATTGTGGTGAGGGAACAGAGAAAAAAGCTCATATAGGACCTGCACTTACGAAGGGGGTAGGCAGCTGTATATCAGGGAGTAAACCTTCTGAGAATAAAAACAGCTGGAGCTTGTTAAGGTAATTACACAGGGGAAAGGATAATGTACTGGGAACTCCTCAGAAGAATCTGATTTGTGGTGAGGGCAGAGAGATATAAGCTCATTTAGGAACTACATGAACATGCTGCGTAGTAGCTGTTTATCAGTAAATATCTCCACTGAGATTAAGAAAAGCAGTAGCTTAATAAATTAAGTACTTCCTGGTATGGTTACTGTACTGGTAACTCCCCAAAAGAATCTGGATTGTGGTGAGGGAACAGAGAAAAAAGCTCATTTAGGACCTGCACTTACGAAGGGGGTAGGCAGCTGTATATCAGGGAGTAAACCTTCTGAGAATAAAAACAGCTGGAGCTTGTTAAGGTAATTACACAGGGGAAAGGATAATGTACTGGGAACTCCTCAGAAGAATTTGATTTGTGGTGAGGGCAGAGAGATAAAAGCTCATTTAGGAACGACACGAACATGCCGCGTAGGTAGCTGTTTATCAGTAAATATCTCCACTGAGATTAAGAAAAGCAGTAGCTTAATAAATTAAGTACTTCCTGGTATGGTTACTGTAATGGTAACTCCCCAAAAGAATCTGGATTGTGGTGAGGGAACAGAGAAAAAAGCTCATTTAGGACCTGCACTTACGAAGGGGGTAGGCAGCTGTATATCAGGGAGTAAACCTTCTGAGAATAAAAACAGCTGGAGCTTGTTAAGGTAATTACACAGGGGAAAGGATAATGTACTGGGAACTCCTCAGAAGAATCTGATTTGTGGTGAGGGCAGAGAGATAAAAGCTCATTTTGTCACGACATGAACATGCTGCGTAGGTAGCTGTTTATCAGTAAATATCTCCACTGAGATTAAGAAAAGCAGTAGCTTAATAAATTAAGTACTTCCTGGTATGGTTACTGTACTGGTAACTCCCCAAAAGAATCTGGATTGTGGTGAGGGAACAGAGAAAAAAGCTCATTTAGGACCTGCACTTACGAAGGGGGTAGGCAGCTGTATATCAGGGAGTAAACCTTCTGAGAATAAAAACAGCTGGAGCTTGTTAAGGTAATTACACAGGGGAAAGGATAATGTACTGGGAACTCCTCAGAAGAATCTGATTTGTGGTGAGGGCAGAGAGATAAAAGCTCATTTAGGAACGACATGAACATGCTGCGTAGGTAGCTGTTTATCAGTAAATATCTCCACTGAGATTAAGAAAAGCAGTAGCTTAATAAATTAAGTACTTCCTGGTATGGTTACTGTACTGGTAACTCCCCAAAAGAATCTGGATTGTGGTGAGGGAACAGAGAAAAAAGCTCATTTAGGACCTGCACTTACGAAGGGGGTAGGCAGCTGTATATCAGGGAGTAAACCTTCTGAGAATAAAAACAGCTGGAGCTTGTTAAGGTAATTACACAGGGGAAAGGATAATGTACTGGGAACTCCTCAGAAGAATCTGATTTGTGGTGAGGGCAGAGAGATAAAAGCTCATTTAGGAACGACATGAACATGCTGCGTAGGTAGCTGTTTATCAGTAAATATCTCCACTGAGATTAAGAAAAGCAGTAGCTTAATAAATTAAGTACTTCCTGGTATGGTTACTGTACTGGTAACTCCCCAAAAGAATCTGGATTGTGGTGAGGGAACAGAGAAAAAAGCTCATTTAGGACCTGCACTTACGAAGGGGGTAGGCAGCTGTATATCAGGGAGTAAACCTTCTGAGAATAAAAACAGCTGGAGCTTGTTAAGGTAATTACACAGGGGAAAGGATAATGTACTGGGAACTCCTCAGAAGAATCTGATTTGTGGTGAGGGCAGAGAGATAAAAGCTCATTTAGGAACGACATGAACATGCTGCGTAGGTAGCTGTTTATCAGTAAATATCTCCACTGAGATTAAGAAAAGCAGTAGCTTAATAAATTAAGTACTTCCTGGTATGGTTACTGTACTGGTAACTCCCCAAAAGAATCTGGATTGTGGTGAGGGAACAGAGAAAAAAGCTCATTTAGGACCTGCACTTACGAAGGGGGTAGGCAGCTGTATATCAGGGAGTAAACCTTCTGAGAATAAAAACAGCTGGAGCTTGTTAAGGTAATTACACAGGGGAAAGGATAATGTACTGGGAACTCCTCAGAAGAATCTGATTTGTGGTGAGGGCAGAGAGATAAAAGCTCATTTAGGAACGACATGAACATGCTGCGTAGGTAGCTGTTTATCAGTAAATATCTCCACTGAGATTAAGAAAAGCAGTAGCTTAATAAATTAAGTACTTCCTGGTATGGTTACTGTACTGGTAACTCCCCAAAAGAATCTGGATTGTGGTGAGGGAACAGAGAAAAAAGCTCATTTAGGACCTGCACTTACGAAGGGGGTAGGCAGCTGTATATCAGGGAGTAAACCTTCTGAGAATAAAAACAGCTGGAGCTTGTTAAGGTAATTACACAGGGGAAAGGATAATGTACTGGGAACTCCTCAGAAGAATCTGATTTGTGGTGAGGGCAGAGAGATAAAAGCTCATTTAGGAACGACATGAACATGCTGCGTAGGTAGCTGTTTATCAGTAAATATCTCCACTGAGATTAAGAAAAGCAGTAGCTTAATAAATTAAGTACTTCCTGGTATGGTTACTGTACTGGTAACTCCCCAAAAGAATCTGGATTGTGGTGGGGAACAGAGAAAAAGCTCATTTAGGACCTGCACTTACGAAGGGGGTAGGCAGCTGTATATCAGGGAGTAAACTTCTGAGAATAAAAACAGCTGGAGCTTGTTAAGGTAATTACACAGGGGAAAGGATAATGTACTGGGAACTCCTCAGAAGAATCTGATTTGTGGTGAGGGCAGAGAGATAAAAGCTCATTTAGGAACGACATGAACATGCTGCGTAGGTAGCTGTTTATCAGTAAATATCTCCACTGAGATTAAGAAAAGCAGTAGCTTAATAAATTAAGTACTTCCTGGTATGGTTACTGTACTGGTAACTCCCCAAAAGAATCTGGATTGTGGTGAGGGAACAGAGAATAAAGCTCATTTAGGACCTGCACTTACGAAGGGGGTAGGCAGCTGTATATCAGGGAGTAAACCTTCTGAGAATAAAAACAGCTGGAGCTTGTTAAGGTAATTACACAGGGGAAAGGATAATGTACTGGGAACTCCTCAGAAGAATCTGATTTGTGGTGAGGGCAGAGAGATAAAAGCTCATTTAGGAACGACATGAACATGCTGCGTAGGTAGCTGTTTATCAGTAAATATCTCCACTGAGATTAAGAAAAGCAGTAGCTTAATAAATTAAGTACTTCCTGGTATGGTTACTGTACTGGTAACTCCCCAAAAGAATCTGGATTGTGGTGAGGGAACAGAGAAAAAAGCTCATTTAGGACCTGCACTTACGAAGGGGGTAGGCAGCTGTATATCAGGGAGTAAACCTTCTGAGAATAAAAACAGCTGGAGCTTGTTAAGGTAATTACACAGGGGAAAGGATAATGTACTGGGAACTCCTCAGAAGAATCTGATTTGTGGTGAGGGCAGAGAGATAAAAGCTCATTTAGGAACGACATGAACATGCTGCGTAGGTAGCTGTTTATCAGTAAATATCTCCACTGAGATTAAGAAAAGCAGTAGCTTAATAAATTAAGTACTTCCTGGTATGGTTACTGTACTGGTAACTCCCCAAAAGAATCTGGATTGTGGTGAGGGAACAGAGAAAAAAGCTCATTTAGGACCTGCACTTACGAAGGGGGTAGGCAGCTGTATATCAGGGAGTAAACCTTCTGAGAATAAAAACAGCTGGAGCTTGTTAAGGTAATTACACAGGGGAAAGGATAATGTACTGGGAACTCCTCAGAAGAATCTGATTTGTGGTGAGGGCAGAGAGATAAAAGCTCATTTAGGAACGACATGAACATGCTGCGTAGGTAGCTGTTTATCAGTAAATATCTCCACTGAGATTAAGAAAAGCAGCAGCTTAATAAATTAAGTACTTCCTGGTATGGTTACTGTACTGGTAACTCCCCAAAAGAATCTGGATTGTGGTGAGGGAACAGAGAAAAAAGCTCATTTAGGACCTGCACTTACGAAGGGGGTAGGCAGCTGTATATCAGGGAGTAAACCTTCTGAGAATAAAAACAGCTGGAGCTTGTTAAGGTAATTACACAGGGGAAAGGATAATGTACTGGGAACTCCTCAGAAGAATCTGATTTGTGGTGAGGGCAGAGAGATAAAAGCTCATTTAGGAACGACATGAACATGCTGCGTAGGTAGCTGTTTATCAGTAAATATCTCCACTGAGATTAAGAAAAGCAGTAGCTTAATAAATTAAGTACTTCCTGGTATGGTTACTGTACTGGTAACTCCCCAAAAGAATCTGGATTGTGGTGAGGGAACAGAGAAAAAAGCTCATTTAGGACCTGCACTTACGAAGGGGGTAGGCAGCTGTATATCAGGGAGTAAACCTTCTGAGAATAAAAACAGCTGGAGCTTGTTAAGGTAATTACACAGGGGAAAGGATAATGTACTGGGAACTCCTCAGAAGAATCTGATTTGTGGTGAGGGCAGAGAGATAAAAGCTCATTTAGGAACGACATGAACATGCTGCGTAGGTAGCTGTTTATCAGTAAATATCTCCACTGAGATTAAGAAAAGCAGTAGCTTAATAAATTAAGTACTTCCTGGTATGGTTACTGTACTGGTAACTCCCCAAAAGAATCTGGATTGTGGTGAGGGAACAGAGAATAAAGCTCATTTAGGACCTGCACTTACGAAGGGGGTAGGCAGCTGTATATCAGGGAGTAAACCTTCTGAGAATAAAAACAGCTGGAGCTTGTTAAGGTAATTACACAGGGGAAAGGATAATGTACTGGGAACTCCTCAGAAGAATCTGATTTGTGGTGAGGGCAGAGAGATAAAAGCTCATTTAGGAACGACATGAACATGCTGCGTAGTAGCTGTTTATCAGTAAATATCTCCACTGAGATTAAGAAAAGCAGTAGCTTAATAAATTAAGTACTTCCTGGTATGGTTACTGTACTGGTAACTCCCCAAAAGAATCTGGATTGTGGTGAGGGAACAGAGAAAAAAGCTCATTTAGGACCTGCACTAACGAAGGGGGTAGGCAGCTGGATATCAGGGAGTAAACCTTCTGAGAATAAAAACAGCTGGAGCTTGTTAAGGTTATTACACAGGGGAAAGGATAATGTACTGGGAACTCCTCAGAAGAATCTGATTTGTGGTGAGGGCAGAGAGATAAAAGCTCATTTAGGAACGACATGAACATGCTGCGTAGGTAGGTGTTTATCAGTAAATATCTCCACTGAGATTAAGAAAAGCAGTAGCTTAATAAATTAAGTACTTCCTGGTATGGTTACTGTACTGGTAACTCCCCAAAAGAATCTGGATTGTGGTGAGGGAACAGAGAAAAAAGCTCATTTAGGACCTGCACTTACGAAGGGGGTAGGCAGCTGTATATCAGGGAGTAAACCTTCTGAGAATAAAAACAGCTGGAGCTTGTTAAGGTAATTACACAGGGGAAAGGATAATGTACTGGGAACTCCTCAGAAGAATCTGATTTGTGGTGAGGGCAGAGAGATAAAAGCTCATTTAGGAACGACATGAACATGCTGCGTAGGTAGCTGTTTATCAGTAAATATCTCCACTGAGATTAAGAAAAGCAGTAGCTTAATAAATTAAGTACTTCCTGGTATGGTTACTGTACTGGTAACTCCCCAAAAGAATCTGGATTGTGGTGAGGGAACAGAGAAAAAAGCTCATTTAGGACCTGCACTTACGAAGGGGGTAGGCAGCTGTATATCAGGGAGTAAACCTTCTGAGAATAAAAACAGCTGGAGCTTGTTAAGGTAATTACACAGGGGAAAGGATAATGTACTGGGAACTCCTCAGAAGAATCTGATTTGTGGTGAGGGCAGAGAGATAAAAGCTCATTTAGGAACGACATGAACATGCTGCGTAGGTAGCTGTTTATCAGTAAATATCTCCACTGAGATTAAGAAAAGCAGTAGCTTAATAAATTAAGTACTTCCTGGTATGGTTACTGTACTGGTAACTCCCCAAAAGAATCTGGATTGTGGTGAGGGAACAGAGAAAAAAGCTCATTTAGGACCTGCACTTACGAAGGGGGTAGGCAGCTGTATATCAGGGAGTAAACCTTCTGAGAATAAAAACAGCTGGAGCTTGTTAAGGTAATTACACAGGGGAAAGGATAATGTACTGGGAACTCCTCAGAAGAATCTGATTTGTGGTGAGGGCAGAGAGATAAAAGCTCATTTAGGAACGACATGAACATGCTGCGTAGGTAGCTGTTTATCAGTAAATATCTCCACTGAGATTAAGAAAAGCAGTAGCTTAATAAATTAAGTACTTCCTGGTATGGTTACTGTACTGGTAACTCCCCAAAAGAATCTGGATTGTGGTGAGGGAACAGAGAAAAAAGCTCATTTAGGACCTGCACTTACGAAGGGGGTAGGCAGCTGTATATCAGGGAGTAAACCTTCTGAGAATAAAAACAGCTGGAGCTTGTTAAGGTAATTACACAGGGGAAAGGATAATGTACTGGGAACTCCTCAGAAGAATCTGATTTGTGGTGAGGGCAGAGAGATAAAAGCTCATTTAGGAACGACATGAACATGCTGCGTAGGTAGCTGTTTATCAGTAAATATCTCCACTGAGATTAAGAAAAGCAGTAGCTTAATAAATTAAGTACTTCCTGGTATGGTTACTGTACTGGTAACTCCCCAAAAGAATCTGGATTGTGGTGAGGGAACAGAGAAAAAAGCTCATTTAGGACCTGCACTTACGAAGGGGGTAGGCAGCTGTATATCAGGGAGTAAACCTTCTGAGAATAAAAACAGCTGGAGCTTGTTAAGGTAATTACACAGGGGAAAGGATAATGTACTGGGAACTCCTCAGAAGAATCTGATTTGTGGTGAGGGCAGAGAGATAAAAGCTCATTTAGGAACGACATGAACATGCTGCGTAGGTAGCTGTTTATCAGTAAATATCTCCACTGAGATTAAGAAAAGCAGTAGCTTAATAAATTAAGTACTTCCTGGTATGGTTACTGTACTGGTAACTCCCCAAAAGAATCTGGATTGTGGTGAGGGAACAGAGAAAAAGCTCATTTAGGACCTGCACTTACGAAGGGGGTAGGCAGCTGTATATCAGGGAGTAAACCTTCTGAGAATAAAAACAGCTGGAGCTTGTTAAGGTAATTACACAGGGGAAAGGATAATGTACTGGGAACTCCTCAGAAGAATCTGATTTGTGGTGAGGGCAGAGAGATAAAAGCTCATTTAGGAACGACATGAACATGCTGCGTAGGTAGCTGTTTATCAGTAAATATCTCCACTGAGATTAAGAAAAGCAGTAGCTTAATAAATTAAGTACTTCCTGGTATGGTTACTGTACTGGTAACTCCCCAAAAGAATCTGGATTGTGGTGAGGGAACAGAGAAAAAAGCTCATTTAGGACCTGCACTTACGAAGGGGGTAGGCAGCTGTATATCAGGGAGTAAACCTTCTGAGAATAAAAACAGCTGGAGCTTGTTAAGGTAATTACACAGGGGAAAGGATAATGTACTGGGAACTCCTCAGAAGAATCTGATTTGTGGTGAGGGCAGAGAGATAAAAGCTCATTTAGGAACGACATGAACATGCTGCGTAGGTAGCTGTTTATCAGTAAATATCTCCACTGAGATTAAGAAAAGCAGTAGCTTAATAAATTAAGTACTTCCTGGTATGGTTACTGTACTGGTAACTCCCCAAAAGAATCTGGATTGTGGTGAGGGAACAGAGAAAAAAGCTCATTTAGGACCTGCACTTACGAAGGGGGTAGGCAGCTGTATATCAGGGAGTAAACCTTCTGAGAATAAAAACAGCTGGAGCTTGTTAAGGTAATTACACAGGGGAAAGGATAATGTACTGGGAACTCCTCAGAAGAATCTGATTTGTGGTGAGGGCAGAGAGATAAAAGCTCATTTAGGAACGACATGAACATGCTGCGTAGGTAGCTGTTTATCAGTAAATATCTCCACTGAGATTAAGAAAAGCAGTAGCTTAATAAATTAAGTACTTCCTGGTATGGTTACTGTACTGGTAACTCCCCAAAAGAATCTGGATTGTGGTGAGGGAACAGAGAAAAAAGCTCATTTAGGACCTGCACTTACGAAGGGGGTAGGCAGCTGTATATCAGGGAGTAAACCTTCTGAGAATAAAAACAGCTGGAGCTTGTTAAGGTAATTACACAGGGGAAAGGATAATGTACTGGGAACTCCTCAGAAGAATCTGATTTGTGGTGAGGGCAGAGAGATAAAAGCTCATTTAGGAACGACATGAACATGCTGCGTAGGTAGCTGTTTATCAGTAAATATCTCCACTGAGATTAAGAAAAGCAGTAGCTTAATAAATTAAGTACTTCCTGGTATGGTTACTGTACTGGTAACTCCCCAAAAGAATCTGGATTGTGGTGAGGGAACAGAGAAAAAAGCTCATTTAGGACCTGCACTTACGAAGGGGGTAGGCAGCTGTATATCAGGGAGTAAACCTTCTGAGAATAAAAACAGCTGGAGCTTGTTAAGGTAATTACACAGGGGAAAGGATAATGTACTGGGAACTCCTCAGAAGAATCTGATTTGTGGTGAGGGCAGAGAGATAAAAGCTCATTTAGGAACGACATGAACATGCTGCGTAGGTAGCTGTTTATCAGTAAATATCTCCACTGAGATTAAGAAAAGCAGTAGCTTAATAAATTAAGTACTTCCTGGTATGGTTACTGTACTGGTAACTCCCCAAAAGAATCTGGATTGTGGTGAGGGAACAGAGAAAAAAGCTCATTTAGGACCTGCACTTACGAAGGGGGTAGGCAGCTGTATATCAGGGAGTAAACCTTCTGAGAATAAAAACAGCTGGAGCTTGTTAAGGTAATTACACAGGGGAAAGGATAATGTACTGGGAACTCCTCAGAAGAATCTGATTTGTGGTGAGGGCAGAGAGATAAAAGCTCATTTAGGAACGACATGAACATGCTGCGTAGGTAGCTGTTTATCAGTAAATATCTCCACTGAGATTAAGAAAAGCAGTAGCTTAATAAATTAAGTACTTCCTGGTATGGTTACTGTACTGGTAACTCCCCAAAAGAATCTGGATTGTGGTGAGGGAACAGAGAAAAAAGCTCATTTAGGACCTGCACTTACGAAGGGGGTAGGCAGCTGTATATCAGGGAGTAAACCTTCTGAGAATAAAAACAGCTGGAGCTTGTTAAGGTAATTACACAGGGGAAAGGATAATGTACTGGGAACTCCTCAGAAGAATCTGATTTGTGGTGAGGGCAGAGAGATAAAAGCTCATTTAGGAACGACATGAACATGCTGCGTAGGTAGCTGTTTATCAGTAAATATCTCCACTGAGATTAAGAAAAGCAGTAGCTTAATAAATTAAGTACTTCCTGGTATGGTTACTGTACTGGTAACTCCCCAAAAGAATCTGGATTGTGGTGAGGGAACAGAGAATAAATCTCATTTAGGACCTGCACTTACGAAGGGGGTAGGCAGCTGTATATCAGGGAGTAAACCTTCTGAGAATAAAAACAGCTGGAGCTTGTTAAGGTAATTACACAGGGGAAAGGATAATGTACTGGGAACTCCTCAGAAGAATCTGATTTGTGGTGAGGGCAGAGAGATAAAAGCTCATTTAGGAACGACATGAACATGCTGCGTAGGTAGCTGTTTATCAGTAAATATCTCCACTGAGATTAAGAAAAGCAGTAGCTTAATAAATTAAGTACTTCCTGGTATGGTTACTGTACTGGTAACTCCCCAAAAGAATCTGGATTGTGGTGAGGGAACAGAGAAAAAAGCTCATTTAGGACCTGCACTAACGAAGGGGGTAGGCAGCTGGATATCAGGGAGTAAACCTTCTGAGAATAAAAACAGCTGGAGCTTGTTAAGGTTATTACACAGGGGAAAGGATAATGTACTGGGAACTCCTCAGAAGAATCTGATTTGTGGTGAGGGCAGAGAGATAAAAGCTCATTTAGGAACGACATGAACATGCTGCGTAGGTATCTGTTTATCAGTAAATATCTCCACTGAGATTAAGAAAAGCAGTAGCTTAATAAATTAAGTACTTCCTGGTATGGTTACTGTACTGGTAACTCCCCAAAAGAATCTGGATTGTGGTGAGGGAACAGAGAAAAAAGCTCATTTAGGACCTGCACTTACGAAGGGGGTAGGCAGCTGTATATCAGGGAGTAAACCTTCTGAGAATAAAAACAGCTGGAGCTTGTTAAGGTAATTACACAGGGGAAAGGATAATGTACTGGGAACTCCTCAGAAGAATCTGATTTGTGGTGAGGGCAGAGAGATAAAAGCTCATTTAGGAACGACATGAACATGCTGCGTAGGTAGCTGTTTATCAGTAAATATCTCCACTGAGATTAAGAAAAGCAGTAGCTTAATAAATTAAGTACTTCCTGGTATGGTTACTGTACTGGTAACTCCCCAAAAGAATCTGGATTGTGGTGAGGGAACAGAGAAAAAAGCTCATTTAGGACCTGCACTTACGAAGGGGGTAGGCAGCTGTATATCAGGGAGTAAACCTTCTGAGAATAAAAACAGCTGGAGCTTGTTAAGGTAATTACACAGGGGAAAGGATAATGTACTGGGAACTCCTCAGAAGAATCTGATTTGTGGTGAGGGCAGAGAGATAAAAGCTCATTTAGGAACGACATGAACATGCTGCATAGGTAGGTGTTTATCAGTAAATATCTCCACTGAGATTAAGAAAAGCAGTAGCTTAATAAATTAAGTACTTCCTGGTATGGTTACTGTACTGGTAACTCCCCAAAAGAATCTGGATTGTGGTGAGGGAACAGAGAAAAAAGCTCATTTAGGACCTGCACTTACGAAGGGGGTAGGCAGCTGTATATCAGGGAGTAAACCTTCTGAGAATAAAAACAGCTGGAGCTTGTTAAGGTAATTACACAGGGGAAAGGATAATGTACTGAGAACTCCTCAGAAGACTCTGATTTGTGGTGAGGGCAGAGAGATAAAAGCTCATTTAGGAACGACATGAACATGCTGCGTAGGTAGCTGTTTATCTGTAAATATCTCCACTGAGATTAAGAAAAGCAGTAGCTTAATAAATTAAGTACTTCCTGGTATGGTTACTGTACTGGTAACTCCCCAAAAGAATCTGGATTGTGGTGAGGGAACAGAGAAAAAAGCTCATTTAGGACCTGCACTTACGAAGGGGGTAGGCAGCTGTATATCAGGGAGTAAACCTTCTGAGAATAAAAACAGCTGGAGCTTGTTAAGGTAATTACACAGGGGAAAGGATAATGTACTGGGAACTCCTCAGAAGAATCTGATTTGTGGTGAGGGCAGAGAGATAAAAGCTCATTTAGGAACGACATGAACATGCTGCGTAGGTAGCTGTTTATCAGTAAATATCTCCACTGAGATTAAGAAAAGCAGTAGCTTAATAAATTAAGTACTTCCTGGTATGGTTACTGTACTGGTAACTCCCCAAAAGAATCTGGATTGTGGTGAGGGAACAGAGAAAAAAGCTCATTTAGGACCTGCACTTACGAAGGGGGTAGGCAGCTGTATATCAGGGAGTAAACCTTCTGAGAATAAAAACAGCTGGAGCTTGTTAAGGTAATTAAACAGGGGAAAGGATAATGTACTGGGAACTCCTCAGAAGAATCTGATTTGTGGTGAGGGCAGAGAGATAAAAGCTCATTTAGGAACGACATGAACATGCTACGTAGGTAGCTGTTTATCAGTAAATATCTCCACTGAGATTAAGAAAAGCAGTAGCTTAATAAATTAAGTACTTCCTGGTATGGTTACTGTACTGGTAACTACCCCAAAAAATCTGGATTGTGGTGAGGGAACAGAGAATAAATCTCATTTAGGACCTGCATTACGAAGGGGTAGGCAGCTGTATATCAGGGAGTAAACCTTCTGAGAATAAAAACAGCTGGAGCTTGTTAAGGTAATTACACAGGGGAAAGGATAATGTACTGGGAACTCCTCAGAAGAATCTGATTTGTGGTGAGGGCAGAGAGATAAAAGCTCATTTAGGAACGACATGAACATGCTGCGTAGGTAGCTGTTTATCAGTAAATATCTCCACTGAGATTAAGAAAAGCAGTAGCTTAATAAATTAAGTACTTCCTGGTATGGTTACTGTACTGGTAACTCCCCAAAAGAATCTGGATTGTGGTGAGGGAACAGAGAAAAAAGCTCATTTAGGACCTGCACTTACGAAGGGGGTAGGCAGCTGTATATCAGGGAGTAAACCTTCTGAGAATAAAAACAGCTGGAGCTTGTTAAGGTAATTACACAGGGGAAAGGATAATGTACTGGGAACTCCTCAGAAGAATCTGATTTGTGGTGAGGGCAGAGAGATAAAAGCTCATTTAGGAACGACATGAACATGCTGCGTAGGTAGCTGTTTATCAGTAAATATCTCCACTGAGATTAAGAAAAGCAGTAGCTTAATAAATTAAGTACTTCCTGGTATGGTTACTGTACTGGTAACTCCCCAAAAGAATCTGGATTGTGGTGAGGGAACAGAGAAAAAAGCTCATTTAGGACCTGCACTTACGAAGGGGGTAGGCAGCTGTATATCAGGGAGTAAACCTTCTGAGAATAAAAACAGCTGGAGCTTGTTAAGGTAATTACACAGGGGAAAGGATAATGTACTGGGAACTCCTCAGAAGAATCTGATTTGTGGTGAGGGCAGAGAGATAAAAGCTCATTTAGGAACGACATGAACATGCTGCGTAGGTAGCTGTTTATCAGTAAATATCTCCACTGAGATTAAGAAAAGCAGTAGCTTAATAAATTAAGTACTTCCTGGTATGGTTACTGTACTGGTAACTCCCCAAAAGAATCTGGATTGTGGTGAGGGAACAGAGAAAAAAGCTCATTTAGGACCTGTACTTACGAAGGGGGTAGGCAGCTGTATATCAGGGAGTAAACCTTCTGAGAATAAAAACAGCTGGAGCTTGTTAAGGTAATTACACAGGGGAAAGGATAATGTACTGGGAACTCCTCAGAAGAATCTGATTTGTGGTGAGGGCAGAGAGATAAAAGCTCATTTAGGAACGACATGAACATGCTGCGTAGGTAGCTGTTTATCAGTAAATATCTCCACTGAGATTAAGAAAAGCAGTAGCTTAATAAATTAAGTACTTCCTGGTATGGTTACTGTACTGGTAACTCCCCAAAAGAATCTGGATTGTGGTGAGGGAACAGAGAAAAAAGCTCATTTAGGACCTGCACTTACGAAGGGGGTAGGCAGCTGTATATCAGGGAGTAAACCTTCTGAGAATAAAAACAGCTGGAGCTTGTTAAGGTAATTACACAGGGGAAAGGATAATGTACTGGGAACTCCTCAGAAGAATCTGATTTGTGGTGAGGGCAGAGAGATAAAAGCTCATTTAGGAACGACATGAACATGCTGCGTAGGTAGCTGTTTATCAGTAAATATCTCCACTGAGATTAAGAAAAGCAGTAGCTTAATAAATTAAGTACTTCCTGGTATGGTTACTGTACTGGTAACTCCCCAAAAGAATCTGGATTGTGGTGAGGGAACAGAGAAAAAAGCTCATTTAGGACCTGCACTTACGAAGGGGGTAGGCAGCTGTATATCAGGGAGTAAACCTTCTGAGAATAAAAACAGCTGGAGCTTGTTAAGGTAATTACACAGGGGAAAGGATAATGTACTGGGAACTCCTCAGAAGAATCTGATTTGTGGTGAGGGCAGAGAGATAAAAGCTCATTTAGGAACGACATGAACATGCTGCGAGGTAGCTGTTTATCAGTAAATATCTCCACTGAGATTAAGAAAAGCAGTAGCTTAATAAATTAAGTACTTCCTGGTATGGTTACTGTACTGGTAACTCCCCAAAAGAATCTGGATTGTGGTGAGGGAACAGAGAAAAAAGCTCATTTAGGACCTGCACTTACGAAGGGGGTAGGCAGCTGTATATCAGGGAGTAAACCTTCTGAGAATAAAAACAGCTGGAGCTTGTTAAGGTAATTACACAGGGGAAAGGATAATGTACTGGGAACTCCTCAGAAGAATCTGATTTGTGGTGAGGGCAGAGAGATAAAAGCTCATTTAGGAACGACATGAACATGCTGCGTAGGTAGCTGTTTATCAGTAAATATCTCCACTGAGATTAAGAAAAGCAGTAGCTTAATAAATTAAGTACTTCCTGGTATGGTTACTGTACTGGTAACTCCCCAAAAGAATCTGGATTGTGGTGAGGGAACAGAGAAAAAAGCTCATTTAGGACCTGCACTTACGAAGGGGGTAGGCAGCTGTATATCAGGGAGTAAACCTTCTGAGAATAAAAACAGCTGGAGCTTGTTAAGGTAATTACACAGGGGAAAGGATAATGTACTGGGAACTCCTCAGAAGAATCTGATTTGTGGTGAGGGCAGAGAGATAAAAGCTCATTTAGGAACGACATGAACATGCTGCGTAGGTAGCTGTTTATCAGTAAATATCTCCACTGAGATTAAGAAAAGCAGTGCTTAATAAATTAAGTACTTCCTGGTATGGTTACTGTACTGGTAACTCCCCAAAAGAATCTGGATTGTGGTGAGGGAACAGAGAAAAAAGCTCATTTAGGACCTGCACTTACGAAGGGGGTAGGCAGCTGTATATCAGGGAGTAAACCTTCTGAGAATAAAAACAGCTGGAGCTTGTTAAGGTAATTACACAGGGGAAAGGATAATGTACTGGGAACTCCTCAGAAGAATCTGATTTGTGGTGAGGGCAGAGAGATAAAAGCTCATTTAGGAACGACATGAACATGCTGCGTAGGTAGCTGTTTATCAGTAAATATCTCCACTGAGATTAAGAAAAGCAGTAGCTTAATAAATTAAGTACTTCCTGGTATGGTTACTGTACTGGTAACTCCCCAAAAGAATCTGGATTGTGGTGAGGGAACAGAGAAAAAAGCTCATTTAGGACCTGCACTTACGAAGGGGGTAGGCAGCTGTATATCAGGGAGTAAACCTTCTGAGAATAAAAACAGCTGGAGCTTGTTAAGGTAATTACACAGGGGAAAGGATAATGTACTGGGAACTCCTCAGAAGAATCTGATTTGTGGTGAGGGCAGAGAGATAAAAGCTCATTTAGGAACGACATGAACATGCTGCGTAGGTAGCTGTTTATCAGTAAATATCTCCACTGAGATTAAGAAAAGCAGTAGCTTAATAAATTAAGTACTTCCTGGTATGGTTACTGTACTGGTAACTCCCCAAAAGAATCTGGATTGTGGTGAGGGAACAGAGAAAAAAGCTCATTTAGGACCTGCACTTACGAAGGGGGTAGGCAGCTGTATATCAGGGAGTAAACCTTCTGAGAATAAAAACAGCTGGAGCTTGTTAAGGTAATTACACAGGGGAAAGGATAATGTACTGGGAACTCCTCAGAAGAATCTGATTTGTGGTGAGGGCAGAGAGATAAAAGCTCATTTAGGAACGACATGAACATGCTGCATAGGTAGGTGTTTATCAGTAAATATCTCCACTGAGATTAAGAAAAGCAGTAGCTTAATAAATTAAGTACTTCCTGGTATGGTTACTGTACTGGTAACTCCCCAAAAGAATCTGGATTGTGGTGAGGGAACAGAGAAAAAAGCTCATTTAGGACCTGCACTTACGAAGGGGGTAGGCAGCTGTATATCAGGGAGTAAACCTTCTGAGAATAAAAACAGCTGGAGCTTGTTAAGGTAATTACACAGGGGAAAGGATAATGTACTGAGAACTCCTCAGAAGACGCTGATTTGTGGTGAGGGCAGAGAGATAAAAGCTCATTTAGGAACGACATGAACATGCTGCGTAGGTAGCTGTTATCTGTAAATATCTCCACTGAGATTAAGAAAAGCAGTAGCTTAATAAATTAAGTACTTCCTGGTATGGTTACTGTACTGGTAACTCCCCAAAAGAATCTGGATTGTGGTGAGGGAACAGAGAAAAAAGCTCATTTAGGACCTGCACTTACGAAGGGGGTAGGCAGCTGTATATCAGGGAGTAAACCTTCTGAGAATAAAAACAGCTGGAGCTTGTTAAGGTAATTACACAGGGGAAAGGATAATGTACTGGGAACTCCTCAGAAGAATCTGATTTGTGGTGAGGGCAGAGAGATAAAAGCTCATTTAGGAACGACATAAACATGCTGCGTAGGTAGCTGTTTATCAGTAAATATCTCCACTGAGATTAAGAAAAGCAGTAGCTTAATAAATTAAGTACTTCCTGGTATGGTTACTGTACTGGTAACTCCCCAAAAGAATCTGGATTGTGGTGAGGGAACAGAGAAAAAAGCTCATTTAGGACCTGCACTTACGAAGGGGGTAGGCAGCTGTATATCAGGGAGTAAACCTTCTGAGAATAAAAACAGCTGGAGCTTGTTAAGGTAATTAAACAGGGGAAAGGATAATGTACTGGGAACTCCTCAGAAGAATCTGATTTGTGGTGAGGGCAGAGAGATAAAAGCTCATTTAGGAACGACATGAACATGCTACGTAGGTAGCTGTTTATCAGTAAATATCTCCACTGAGATTAAGAAAAGCAGTAGCTTAATAAATTAAGTACTTCCTGGTATGGTTACTGTACTGGTAACTACCCCAAAAAATCTGGATTGTGGTGAGGGAACAGAGAATAAATCTCATTTAGGACCTGCATTACGAAGGGGTAGGCAGCTGTATATCAGGGAGTAAACCTTCTGAGAATAAAAACAGCTGGAGCTTGTTAAGGTAATTACACAGGGGAAAGGATAATGTACTGGGAACTCCTCAGAAGAATCTGATTTGTGGTGAGGGCAGAGAGATAAAAGCTCATTTAGGAACGACATGAACATGCTGCGTAGGTAGCTGTTTATCAGTAAATATCTCCACTGAGATTAAGAAAAGCAGTAGCTTAATAAATTAAGTACTTCCTGGTATGGTTACTGTACTGGTAACTCCCCAAAAGAATCTGGATTGTGGTGAGGGAACAGAGAAAAAAGCTCATTTAGGACCTGCACTTACGAAGGGGGTAGGCAGCTGTATATCAGGGAGTAAACCTTCTGAGAATAAAAACAGCTGGAGCTTGTTAAGGTAATTACACAGGGGAAAGGAAAATGTACTGGGAACTCCTCAGAAGAATCTGATTTGTGGTGAGGGCAGAGAGATAAAAGCTCATTTAGGAACGACATGAACATGCTGCGTAGGTAGCTGTTTATCAGTAAATATCTCCACTGAGATTAAGAAAAGCAGTAGCTTAATAAATTAAGTACTTCCTGGTATGGTTACTGTACTGGTAACTCCCCAAAAGAATCTGGATTGTGGTGAGGGAACAGAGAAAAAAGCTCATTTAGGACTGCACTTACGAAGGGGGTAGGCAGCTGTATATCAGGGAGTAAACCTTCTGAGAATAAAAACAGCTGGAGCTTGTTAAGGTAATTACACAGGGGAAAGGATAATGTACTGGGAACTCCTCAGAAGAATCTGATTTGTGGTGAGGGCAGAGAGATAAAAGCTCATTTAGGAACGACATGAACATGCTGCGTAGGTAGCTGTTTATCAGTAAATATCTCCACTGAGATTAAGAAAAGCAGTAGCTTAATAAATTAAGTACTTCCTGGTATGGTTACTGTACTGGTAACTCCCCAAAAGAATCTGGATTGTGGTGAGGGAACAGAGAAAAAAGCTCATTTAGGACCTGCTCTTACGAAGGGGGTAGGCAGCTGTATATCAGGGAGTAAACCTTCTGAGAATAAAAACAGCTGGAGCTTGTTAAGGTAATTACACAGGGGAAAGGATAATGTACTGGGAACTCCTCAGAAGAATCTGATTTGTGGTGAGGGCAGAGAGATAAAAGCTCATTTAGGAACGACATGAACATGCTGCGTAGGTAGCTGTTTATCAGTAAATATCTCCACTGAGATTAAGAAAAGCAGTAGCTTAATAAATTAAGTACTTCCTGGTATGGTTACTGTACTGGTAACTCCCCAAAAGAATCTGGATTGTGGTGAGGGAACAGAGAAAACAGCTCATTAAGGACCTGCACTTACGAAGGGGGTAGGCAGCTGTATATCAGGGAGTAAACCTTCTGAGAATAAAAACAGCTGGAGCTTGTTAAGGTAATTACACAGGGGAAAGGATAATGTACTGGGAACTCCTCAGAAGAATCTGATTTGTGGTGAGGGCAGAGAGATAAAAGCTCATTTAGGAACGACATGAACATGCTGCGTAGGTAGCTGTTTATCAGTAAATATCTCCACTGAGATTAAGAAAAGCAATAGCTTAATAAATTAAGTACTTCCTGGTATGGTTACTGTACTGGTAACTCCCCAAAAGAATCTGGATTGTGGTGAGGGAACAGAGAAAAAAGCTCATTTAGGACCTGCACTTACGAAGGGGGTAGGCAGCTGTATATCAGGGAGTAAACCTTCTGAGAATAAAAACAGCTGGAGCTTGTTAAGGTACTTACACAGGGGAAAGGATAATGTACTGGGAACTCCTCAGAAGAATCTGATTTGTGGTGAGGGCAGAGAGATAAAAGCTCATTTAGGAACGACATGAACATGCTGCTTAGGTAGCTGTTTATCAGTAAATATCTCCACTGAGATTAAGAAAAGCAGTAGCTTAATAAATTAAGTACTTCCTGGTATGGTTACTGTACTGGTAACTCCCCAAAAGAATCTGGATTGTGGTGAGGGAACAGAGAAAAAAGCTCATTTAGGACCTGCACTTACGAAGGGGGTAGGCAGCTGTATATCAGGGAGTAAACCTTCTGAGAATAAAAACAGCTGGAGCTTGTTAAGGTAATTACACAGGGGAAATGATAATGTACGGGAACTCCTCAGAAGAATCTGATTTGTGGTGAGGGCAGAGAGATAAAAGCTCATTTAGGAACGACATGAACATGCTGCGTAGGTAGCTGTTTATCAGTAAATATCTCCACTGAGATTAAGAAAAGCAGTAGCTTAATAAATTAAGTACTTCCTGGTATGGTTACTGTACTGGTAACTCCCCAAAAGAATCTGGATTGTGGTGAGGGAACAGAGAAAAAAGCTCATTTAGGACCTGCACTTACGAAGGGGGTAGGCAGCTGTATATCAGGGAGTAAACCTTCTGAGAATAAAAACAGCTGGAGCTTGGTAAGGTAATTACACAGGGGAAAGGATAATGTACTGGGAACTCCTCAGAAGAATCTGATTTGTGGTGAGGGCAGAGAGATAAAAGCTCATTTAGGAACGACATGAACATGCTGCGTAGGTAGCTGTTTATCAGTAAATATCTCCACTGAGATTAAGAAAAGCAGTAACTTAATAAATTAAGTACTTCCTGGTATGGTTACTGTACTGGTAACTCCCCAAAAGAATCTGGATTGTGGTGAGGGAACAGAGAAAAAAGCTCATTTAGGACCTGCACTTACGAAGGGGGTAGGCAGCTGTATATCAGGGAGGAAACCTTCTGAGAATAAAAACAGCTGGAGCTTGTTAAGGTAATTACACAGGGGAAAGGATAATGTACTGGGAACTCCTCAGAAGAATCTGATTTGTGGTGAGGGCAGAGAGATAAAAGCTCATTTAGGAACGACATTAACATGCTGCGGAGGTAGCTGTTTATCAGTAAATATCTCCACTGAGATTAAGAAAAGCAGTAGCTTAATAAATTAAGTACTTCCTGTTATGGTTACTGTACTGGTAACTCCCCAAAAGAATCTGGATTGTGGTGAGGGAACAGAGAAAAAAGCTCATTTAGGACCTGCACTTACGAACGGGGGTAGGCAGCTGTATATCAGGGAGGAAACCTTCTGAGAATAAAAACAGCTGGAGCTTGTTAAGGTAATTACACAGGGGAAAGGATAATGTACTGGGAACTCCTCAGAAGAATCTGATTTGTGGTGAGGGCAGAGAGATAAAAGCTCATTTAGGAACGACATGAACATGCTGCGTAGGTAGCTGTTTATCAGTAAATATCTCCACTGAGATTAAGGAAAGCAGTAGCTTAATAAATTAAGTACTTCCTGGTATGGTTACTGTACTGGTAACTCCCCAAAAGAATCTGGATTGTGGTGAGGGAACAGAGAAAAAAGCTCATTTAGGACCTGCACTTACGAAGGGGGTAGGCAGCTGTATATCAGGGAGTAAACCTTCTGAGAATAAAAACAGCTGGAGCTTGTTAAGGTAATTACACAGGGGAAAGGATAATGTACTGGGAACTCCTCAGAAGAATCTGATTTGTGGTGAGGGCAGAGAGATAAAAGCTCATTTAGGAACGACATGAACATGCTGCGTAGGTAGCTGTTTGTCAGTAAATATCTCCACAGAGATTAAGAAAAGCAGTAGCTTAATAAATTAAGTACTTCCTGGTATGGTTACTGTACTGGTAACTCCCCAAAAGAATCTGGATTGTGGTGAGGGAACAGAGAAAAAAGCTCATTTAGGACCTGCACTTACGAAGGGGGTAGGCAGCTGTATATCAGGGAGTAAACCTTCTGAGAATAAAAACAGCTGGAGCTTGTTAAGGTAATTACACAGGGGAAAGGATAATGTACTGGGAACTCCTCAGAAGAATCTGATTTGTGGTGAGGGCAGAGAGATAAAAGCTCATTTAGGAACGACATGAACATGCTGCGTAGGTAGCTGATTATCAGTAAATATCTCCACTGAGATTAAGAAAAGCAGTAGCTTAATAAATTAAGTACTTCCTGGTATGGTTACTGTACTGGTAACTCCCCAAAAGAGTCTGGATTGTGGTGAGGGAACAGAGAAAAAAGCTCATTTAGGACCTGCACTTACGAAGGGGGTAGGCAGCTGTATATCTGGGAGTAAACCTTCTGAGAATAAAAACAGCTGGAGCTTGTTAAGGTAATTACACAGGGGAAAGGATAATGTACTGGGAACTCCTCAGAAGAATCTGATTTGTGGTGAGGGCAGAGAGATAAAAGCTCATTTAGGAACGACATAAACATGCTGCGTAGGTAGCTGTTTATCAGTAAATATCTCCACTGAGATTAAGAAAGGCAGTAGCTTAATACATTAAGTACTTCCTGGTATGGTTGCTGTACTGGTAACTCCCCAAAAGAATCTGGATTGTGGTGAGGGAACAGAGAAAAAAGCTCATTTAGGACCTGCACTTACGAACTGGGTAGGCAGCTGTATTTCAGGGAGTAAACCTTCTGAGAATAAAAACAGCTGGAGCTTGTTAAGGTAATTACACAGGGGAAAGGATAATGTACTGGGAACTCCTCAGAAGAATCTGATTTGTGGTGAGGGCAGAGAGATAAAAGCTCATTTAGGAACGACATGAACATGCTGCGTAGGTAGCTGTTTATCAGTAAATATCTCCACTGAGATTAAGAAAAGCAGTAGCTTAATATATTAAGTACTTCCTGGTATGGTTACTGTACTGGTAACTCCCCAAAAGATCTAGATTGTGGTGAGGGAACAGAGAAAAAAGATCATTTAGGACCTGCACTTACGAAGGGGGTAGGCAGCTGTATATCAGGGAGTAAACCTTCTGAGAATAAAAACAGCTGGAGCTTGTTAAGGTAATTACACAGGGGAAAGGATAATGTACTGGGAACTCCTCAGAAGAATCTGATTTGTGGTGAGGGCAGAGAGATAGAAGCTCATTTAGGAACGATATGAACAAGCTGGGTAGGTAGCTGTTTATCAGTAAATATCTCCACTGAGATTAAGAAAAGCAGTAGCTTAATAAATTAAGTACTTCCTGGTATGGTTACTGGACTGGTAACTCCGCAAAAGAATCTGGATTGTGGTGAGGGAACAGAGAAAAAAGCTCATTTAGGACCTGCATTTACGAAGGGGGTAGGCA
>NW_025958435.1:0-48346 GCF_023159225.1 Perognathus longimembris pacificus | reverse complement strand
CTCGTAATATAAGGATTCAGGTCTGTCTGCTGTTTACCTTTGCTCCTGCGCGCACTGCCCTTCTCTCCACATTTATGTGTTTGTTTGTTTGTCTATCTAATCTTTTGGGTTTTTATTTCTAATGAGGTCGACCAGTTGTCTATTTATTATTTTTTTTTGCTACGCATCAAGCTGCGCTGCTTGTCTTTGCTCCTGTGTGCTCGCGCACTCTCGCCTTTTCCACTTATTTTTATTTTGATTTATTTTTTATTTATATTGTCAATTAAAAAAAATACGCATCGTGCTGTGCTGTTTGTGTTTGCTTGAGTGCATTCGCGCGCTCTCGCTTTCTCCACTTTACAATTGTTTTGTTATTTTTTATCTATTCCTGAGAGTTTATCTTATTTTTTATTTGTTTATTTAAATGAAGTCGACCAGTTGCCTGCCCTTCCTTCCATTATCCGTCACCGAGACAAACTGAACAAAGTTCTGAGGTCGACCTTGTAAAAATAAGGATTCAGGTCTGTCTGCTGTTTACCTTTGCTCCTGCGCGCACTGCCCTTCTCTCCACATTTATGTGTTTGTTTGTTTGTCTATCTAATCTTTTGGGTTTTTATTTCTAATGAGGTCGACCAGTTGTCTATTTATTATTTTTTTACTACGCATCAAGCTGCGCTGCTTGTCTGTTCCTGTGTGCTCGCGCACTCTCGCCTTTTCCACTTATTTTATTTTTGATTTATTTTGTCAATTTTTTAAAAAAATACGCATCGTGCTGTGCTGTTTTGTGTTTGCTTGAGTGCATTCGCGCGCTCTCGCTTTCTCCAGTTTACAATTGTTTTGTTATTATTTATCTATTCCTGAGAGTTTATCTTATTTTTTATTTGTTTATTTAAATGAAGTCGACCAGTTGCCTGCCCTTCCTTCCATTATCCGTCACCGAGACAAACTGAACAAAGTTCTGAGGTCGACCTTGTAAAGATAAGGATTCAGGTCTGTCTGCTGTTTACATTTGCTCCTGCGCGCACTGCCCTTCTCTCCACATTTATGTGTTTGTTTGTTTGTCTATCTAATCTTTTGGGTTTTTATTTCTAATGAGGTCGACCAGTTGTCTATTTATTATTTTTTTACTACGCATCAAGCTGCGCTGCTTGTCTTTGCTCCTGTGTGCTCGCGCACTCTCGCCTTTTCCACTTATTTTTATTTTTGATTTATTTTTGATTTATTTTGTCAATTTTAAAAAAAATACGCATCGTGCTGTGCTGTTTGTGTTTGCTTGAGTGCATTCGCGCGCTCTCGCTTTCTCCACTTTACAATTTTTTTGTTATTATTTATCTATTCCTGAGAGTTTATCTTATTTTTTATTTGTTTATTTAAATGAAGTCGACCAGTTGCCTGCCCTTCCTTCCATTATCCGTCACCGAGACAAACTGAACAAAGTTCTGAGGTCGACCTTTTAAGGATAAGGATTCAGGTCTGTCTGCTGTTTACCTTTGCTCTTTTGCGCACAGACCTTCTCTCCACATTTATGTGTTTGTTTGTTTGTCTATCTAATCTTTTGGGTTTTTATTTCTAATGAGGTCGACCAGTTGTCTATTTATTATTTTTTTTACTACGCATCAAGCTGCGCTGCTTGTCTTTGCTCCTGTGTGCTCGCGCACTCTCGCCTTTTCCACTTATTTTTATTTTTGATTTATTTTTGATTTATTTTGTCAATTAAAAAAAATACGCATCGTGCTGTGCTGTTTGTGTTTGCTTGAGTGCATTCGCGCGCTCTCGCTTTCTCCACTTTACAATTTTTTTTGTTATTATTTATCTATTCCTGAGAGTTTATCTTATTTTTTATTTGTTTATTTAAATGAAGTCGACCAGTTGCCTGCCCTTCCTTCCATTATCCGTCACCGAGACAAACTGAACAAAGTTCTGAGGTCGACCTTGTAAAGATAAGGATTCAGGTCTGTCTGCTGTTTACCTTTGCTCCTGCGCGCACTGCCCTTCTCTCCACATTTATGTGTTTGTTTGTTTGTCTATCTAATCTTTTGGGTTTTTATTTCTAATGAGGTCGACCAGTTGTCTATTTATTATTTTTTTACTACGCATCAAGCTGCGCTGCTTGTCTTTGCTCCTGTGTGCTCGCGCACTCTCGCCTTTTCCACTTATTTTTATTTTTGATTTATTTTTGATTTATTTTGTCAATTTTAAAAAAAAATACGCATCGTGCTGTGCTGTTTGTGTTTGCTTGAGTGCATTCGCGCGCTCTCGCTTTCTCCACTTTACAATTTTTTTGTTATTATTTATCTATTCCTGAGAGTTTATCTTATTTTTTATTTGTTTATTTAAATGAAGTCGACCAGTTGCCTGCCCCTTCCTTCCATTATCCGTCACCGAGACAAACTGAACAAAGTTCTGAGGTCGACCTTGTAAAGATAAGGGTTCAGGTCTGTCTGCTGTTTACCTTTGCTCCTGCGCGCACTGCCCTTCTCTCCACATTTATGTGTTTGTTTGTTTGTCTATCTAATCTTTTGGGTTTTTATTTCTAATGAGGTCGACCAGTTGTCTATTTATTATTTTTTTTTACTACGCATCAAGCTGCGCTGCTTGTCTTTGCTCCTGTGTGCTCGCGCACTCTCGCCTTTTCCACTTATTTTTATTTTTGATTTATTTTTGATTTATTTTGTCAAATTAAAAAAAATACGCATCGTGCTGTGCTGTTTGTGTTTTGCTTGAGTGCATTCGCGCGCTCTCGCTTTCTCCACTTTACAATTTGTTTGTTATTATTTTTCTATTCCTGAGAGTTTATCTTATATTTTATTTGTTTATTTAAATGAAGTCGACCAGTTGCCTGCCCTTCCTTCCATTATCCGTCACAGAGACAAACTGAACAAAGTTCTGAGGTCGACCTTGTAAAGATAAGGATTCAGGTCTGTCTGCTGTTTACCTTTGCTCCTGCGCGCACTGCCCTTCTCTCCACATTTATGTGTTTGTTTGTTTGTCTATCTAATCTTTTGGGTTTTTATTTCTAATGAGGTCGACCAGTTGTCTATTTATTATTTTTTTTTACTACGCATCAAGCTGCGCTGCTTGTCTTTGCTCCTGTGTGCTCGCGCACTCTCGCCTTTTCCACTTATTTTTATTTTTGATTTATTTTTGATTTATTTTGTCAATTTAAAAAAAATACGCATCGTGCTGTGCTGTTTGTGTTTGCTTGAGTGCATTCGCGCGCTCTCGCTTTCTCCACTTTACAATTTTTTTGTTATTATTTATCTATTCCTGAGAGTTTATCTTATTTTTTATTTGTTTATTTAAATGAAGTCGACCAGTTGCCTGCCCATCCTTCCATTATCCGTCACCGAGACAAACTGAACAAAGTTCTGAGGTCGACCTCGTAAATATAAGGATTCAGGTCTGTCTGCTGTTTACCTTTGCTCCTGCGCGCACTGCCCTTCTCTCCACATTTATGTGTTTGTTTGTTTGTCTATCTAATCTTTTGGGTTTTTATTTCTAATGAGGTCGACCAGTTGTCTATTTATTATTTTTTTTGCTACGCATCAAGCTGCGCTGCTTGTCTTTGCTCCTGTGTGCTCGCGCACTCTCGCCTTTTCCACTTATTTTTATTTTTGATTTATTTTTTATTTATATTGTCAATTAAAAAAAATACGCATCGTGCTGTGCTGTTTGTGTTTGCTTGAGTGCATTCGCGCGCTCTCGCTTTCTCCACTTTACAATTGTTTTGTTATTTTTTATCTATTCCTGAGAGTTTATCTTATTTTTTATTTGTTTATTTAAATGAAGTCGACCAGTTGCCTGCCCTTCCTTCCATTATCCGTCACCGAGACAAACTGAACAAAGTTCTGAGGTCGACCTTGTAAAGATAAGGATTCAGGTCTGTCTGCTGTTTAACTTTGCTCCTGCGCGCACTGCCCCTTCTCTCCACATTTATGTGTTTGTTTGTTTGTCTATCTAATCTTTTGGGTTTTTATTTCTAATGAGGTCGACCAGTTGTCTATTTATTATTTTTTTTACTACGCATCAAGCTGCGCTGCTTGTCTGTTCCTGTGTGCTCGCGCACTCTCGCCTTTTCCACTTATTTTTATTTTTGATTTATTTTGTCAATTTTTTAAAAAAATACGCATCGTGCTGTGCTGTTTGTGTTTGCTTGAGTGGCATTCGCGCGCTCTCGCTTTCTCCACTTTACAATTGTTTTGTTATTATTTATCTATTCCTGAGAGTTTATCTTATTTTTTATTTGTTTATTTAAATGAAGTCGACCCGTTGCCTGCCCTTCCTTCCATTATCCGTCACCGAGACAAACTGAACAAAGTTCTGAGGTCGACCTTGTAAAGATAAGGATTCAGGTCTGTCTGCTGTTTACCTTTGCTCCTGCGCGCACTGCCCTTCTCTCCACATTATGTGTTTGTTTGTTTGTCTATCTAATCTTTTGGGTTTTTATTTCTAATGAGTCGACCAGTTGTCTATTTATTATTTTTTTTACTACGCATCAAGCTGCGCTGCTTGTGTTTGCTCCTGTGTGCTCGCGCACTCTCGCCTTTTCCACTTATTTTTATTTTTGATTTATTTTTGATTTATTTTGTCAATTAAAAAAAAAAATACGCATCGTGCTGTGCTGTTTGTGTTTGCTTGAGTGCATACGCGCGCTCTCGCTTTCTCCACTTTACAATTTTTTTGTTATTATTTATCTATTCCTGAGAGTTTATCTTATTTTTTATTTGTTTATTTAAATGAAGTCGACCAGTTGCCTGCCCTTCCTTCCATTATCCGTCACCGAGACAAACTGAACAAAGTTCTGAGGTCGACCTTGTAAAGATAAGGATTCAGGTCTGTCTGCTGTTTACCTTTGCTCCTGCGCGCACTGCCCTTCTCTCCACATTTATGTGTTTGTTTGTTTGTCTATCTAATCTTTTGGGTTTTTATTTCTAATGAGGTCGACCAGTTGTCTATTTATTATTTTTTTTGCTACGCATCAAGCTGCGCTGCTTGTGTTTGCTCCTGTGTGCTCGCGCACTCTCGCCTTTTCCACTTATTTTTATTTTTGATTTATTTTTGATTTATTTTGTCAATTAAAAAAAAAATACGCATCGTGCTGTGCTGTTTGTGTTTGCTTGAGTGCATTCGCGCGCTCTCGCTTTCTCCACTTTACAATTTTTTTGTTATTATTTATCTATTCCTGAGAGTTTATCTTATTTTATATTTGTTTATTTAAATGAAGTCGACCAGTTGCCTGCCCTTCCTTCCATTATCCGTCACCGAGACAAACTGAACAAAGTTCTGAGGTCCACCTTGTAAAGATAAGGATTCAGGTCTGTCTGCTGTTTACCTTTGCTCCTACGCGCACTGCCCTTCTCTCCACATTTATGTGTTTGTTTGTTTGTCTATCTAATCTTTTGGGTTTTTATTTCTAATGAGGTCGACCAGTTGTCTATTTATTATTTTTTTTACTACGCATCAAGCTGCGCTGCTTGTCTTTGCTCCTGTGTGCTCGCGCACTCTCGCCTTTTCCACTTATTATTATTTTTGATTTATTTTTGATTTATTTTGTCAATTTAAAAAAAAATACGCATCGTGCTGTGCTGTTTGTGTTTGCTTGAGTGCATTCGCGCGCTCTCGCTTTCTCCACTTTACAATTTTTGTTATTATTTATCTATTCCTGAGAGTTTATCTTATTTTTTATTTGTTTATTTAAATGAAGTCGACCAGTTGCCTGCCCTTCCTTCCATTATCCGTCACCGAGACAAACTGAACAAAGTTCTGAGGTCGACCTTGTAAAGATAAGGATTCAGGTCTCTCTGCTGTTTACCTTTGCTACTGCGCGCACAGACCTTCTCTCCACATTTATGTGTTTGTTTGTTTGTCTATCTAATCTTTTGGGTTTTTATTTCTAATGAGGTCGACCAGTTGTCTATTTATTATTTTTTTTACTACGCATCAAGCTGCGCTGCTTGTCTTTGCTCCTGTGTGCTCGCGCACTCTCGCCTTTTCCACTTATTTTTATTTTTGATTTATTTTTGATTTATTTTGTCAATTTAAAAAAAATACGCATCGTGCTGTGCTGTTTGTGTTTGCTTGAGTGCATTCGCGCGCTCTCGCTTTCTCCACTTTACAATTTTTTTGTTATTATTTATCTATTCCTGAGAGTTTATCTTATTTTATATTTGTTTATTTAAATGAAGTCGACCCAGTTGCCTGCCCTTCCTTCCATTATCCGTCACCGAGACAAACTGAACAAAGTTCTGAGGTCGACCTTGTAAAGATAAGGATTCAGGTCTGTCTGCTGTTTACCTTTGCTCCTGCGCGCACTGCCCTTCTCTCCACATTTATGTGTTTGTTTCTCTATCTAATCTTTTGGGTTTTTATTTCTAATGAGGTCGACCAGTTGTCTATTTATTATTTTTTTTTACTACGCATCAAGCTGCGCTGCTTGTCTTTGCTCCTGTGTGCTCGCGCACTCTCGCCTTTTCCACTTATTTTTATTTTTGATTTATTTTTGATTTATTTTGTCAATTTTAAAAAAAATACGCATCGTGCTGTGCTGTTTGTGTTTGCTTGAGTGCATTCGCGCGCTCTCGCTTTCTCCACTTTACAATTTTTTTGTTATTATTTATCTATTCCTGAGAGTTTATCTTATTTTTTATTTGTTTATTTAAATGAAGTCGACCAGTTGCCTGCCCTTCCTTCCATTATCCGTCACCGAGACAAACTGAACAAAGTTCTGAGGTCGACCTTGTAAAGATAAGGATTCAGGTCTGTCTGCTGTTTACCTTTGCTCCTGCGCACACTGCCCTTCTCTCCACATTTATGTGTTTGTTTGTCTATCTAATCTTTTGGGTTTTTATTTCTAATTAGGTCGACCAGTTGTCTATTTATTATTTTTTTTACTACGCATCAAGCTGCGCTGCTTGTCTTTGCTCCTGTGTGCTCGCGCACTCTCGCCTTTTCAACTTATTTTTATTTTTGATTTATTTTTGATTTATTTTGTCAATTTAAAAAAAAATACGCATCGTGCTGTGCTGTTTGTGTTTGCTTAAGTGCATTCGCGCGCTCTCGCTTTCTCCACTTTACAATTTTTTTTTTATTTATCTATTCCTGAGAGTTTATCTTATTTTTTATTTGTTTATTTAAATGAAGTCGACCAGTTGCCTGCCCTTCCTTCCATTATCCGTCACCGAGACAAACTGAACAAATTTCTGAGGTCGACCTTGTAAAGATAAGGATTCAGGTCTGTCTGCTGTTTACCTTTGCTCCTGCGCGCACTGCCCTTCTCTCCACATTTATGTGTTTGTTTGTTTGTCTATCTAATCTTTTGGGTTTTTATTTCTAATGAGGTCGACCAGTTGTCTATTTATTATTTTTTACTACGCATCAAGCTGCGCTGCTTGTCTTTGCTCCTGTGTGTTCGCGCACTCTCGCCTTTTCCACTTATTTTTATTTTTGATTTATTTTTGATTTATTTTGTCAATTTAAAAAAAAATACGCATCGTGCTGTGCTGTTTGTGTTTGCTTGAGTGCATTCGCGCGCTCTCGCTTTATCCGCTTTACAATTTTTTTGTTATTATTTATCTATTCCTGAGAGTTTATCTTATTTTTTATTTGTTTATTTAAATGTAGTCGACCAGCTGCCTGGACTTCCTTCCATTATCCGTCACCGAGACAAACTGAACAAAGTTCTGAGGTCGACCTTGTAAAGATAAGGATCAGGTCTGTCTGCTGTTTACCTTTGCTCCTGCGCGCACTGCCCTTCTCTCCACATTTATGTGTTTGTTTGTTTGTCTATCTAATCTTTTGGGTTTTTATTTCTAATTAGGTCGACCAGTTGTCTATTTATTATTTTTTTTACTACGCATCAAGCTGCGCTGCTTGTCTTTGCTGCTGTGTGCTCGCGCACTCTCGCCTTTTCCACTTATTTTTATTTTTGATTTATTTTTGATTTATTTTGTCAATTTAAAAAAAAATACGCATCGTGCTGTGCTCTTTGTGTTTGCTTGAGTGCATTCGCGCGCTCTCGCTTTCTCCACTTTACAATTTTTTTTGTTATTATTTATCTATTCCTGAGAGTTTATCTTATTTTTTATTTGTTTATTTAAATGAAGTCGACCAGTTGCCTGCCCTTCCTTCCATTATCCGTCACCGAGACAAACTTAACAAAGTTCTGAGGTCGACCTTGTAAAGATAAGGATTCAGGTCTGTCTGCTGTTTACCTTTGCTCCTGCGCGCACTGCCCTTCTCTCCACATTTATGTGTTGTTTGTTTGTCTATCTAATCTTTTGGGTTTTTATTTCTAATGAGGTCGACCAGTTGTCTATTTATTATTTTTTTTACTACGCATCAACCTGCGCTGCTTGTCTTTGCTCCTGTGTGCTCGCGCACTCTCGCCTTTTCCACTTATTTTTATTTTTGATTTATTTTTGATTTATTTTGTCAATTTTAAAAAAAAATACGGCATCGTGCTGTGCTGATTGTGTTTGCTTGAGTGCATTCGCGCGCTCTCGCTTTCTCCAATTTACAATTTTTTTTGTTATTATTTATCTATTCCTGAGAGATTATCTTATTTTTTATTTGTTTATTTAAATGAAGTCGACCAGTTGCCTGCCCTTCCTTCCATTATCCGTCACCGAGACAAACTGAACAAAGTTCTGAGGTCGACCTTGTAAAGATAAGGATTCAGGTCTGTCTGCTGTTTACCTTTGCTCCTGCGCGCACTGCCCTTCTCTCCACATTTATGTGTTTGTTTGTTTGTCTATCTAATCTTTTGGGATTTTATTTGTAATGAGGTCGACCAGTCGTCTATTTATTATTTTTGTTACTACGCATCAAGCTGCGCTGCTTGTCTTTGCTCCTGTGTGCTCGCGCACTCTCGCCTTTTCCACTTATTTTTATTTTTGATTTATTTTTTATTTATTTTGTCAATTAAAAAAAAATACGCATCGTGCTGTGCTGTTTGTGTTTGATTGAGTGCATTCGCGCGCTCTCGCTTTCTCCACTTTACAATTGTTTTGTTATTATTTATCTATTCCTGAGAGTTTATCTTATTTTTTATTTGTGTATTGAAATTAAGTCGACCAGTTGCCTGCCCTTCCTTCCATTATCCGTCACCGAGACAAACTGAACAAAGTTCTGAGGTCGACCTTGTAAAGATAAGGATTCAGGTCTGTCTGCTCTTTACCTTTGCTCCTGCCCGCACTGCCCTTCTCTCCACATTTATGTGTTTGTTTGTTTGTCTATCTAATCTTTTGGGTTTTTATTTCTAATGAGGTCGACCAGTTGTCTATTTATTATTTTTTTTACTACGCATCAAGCTGCGCTGCTTGTCTTTGCTCCTGTGTGCTCGCGCACTCTCGCCTTTTCCACTTATTTTTATTTTTGATTTATTTTTGATTTATTTTGTCAATTTAAAAAAAATACGCATCGTGCTGTGCTGTTTGTGTTTGCTTGAGTGCATTCGCGCGCTCTCGCTTTCTCCACTTTACAATTTTTTTGTTATTATTTATCTATTCCTGAGAGTTTATCTTATTTTTTATTTGTTTATTTAAATGAAGTCGACCAGTTGCCTGCCCTTCCTTCCATTATCCGGCACCGAGACAAACTGAACAAAGTTCTGAGGTCGATCTTGTAAAGATAAGGATTCAGGTCTGTCTGCTGTTTACCTTTGCTCCTGCGCGCACTGCCCTTCTCTCCACATTTATGTGTTTGTTTGTTTGTCTATCTAATCTTTTGGGTTTTTATTTCTAATGAGGTCGACCAGTTGTCTATTTATTATTTTTTTTACTACGCATCAAGCTGCGCTGCTTGTCTTTGCTCCTGTGTGCTCGCGCATTCTCGCCTTTTCCACTTATTTTTATTTTTGATTTATTTTTGATTTATTTTCTCAATTTTAAAAAAAAATACGCATCGTGCTGTGCTGTTTGTGTTTGCTTGAGTGCATTCGCACGCTCTCGCTTTCTCCACTTTACAATTTTTTTTGTTATTATTTATCTATTCCTGAGAGTTTATCTTATTTTTTATTTGTTTATTTAAATGAAGTCGACCAGTTGCCTGCCCTTCCTTCCATTATCCGTCACCGAGACAATCTGAACAAAGTTCTGAGGTCGACCTTGTAAAGATAAGGATTCAGGTCTGTCTGCTGTTTACCTTTGCTCCTGCGCGCACTGCCCTTCTCTCCACATTTATGTGTTTGTTTGTTTGTCTATCTAATCTTTTGGGTTTTTATTTCTAATGAGGTCGACCAGTTGTCTATTTATTATTTTTTTTGCTACGCATCAAGCTGCGCTGCTTGTCTTTGCTCCTGTGTGCTCGCGCACTCTCGCCTTTTCCACTTATTTTTATTTTTGATTTATTTTGTCAATTTAAAAAAAATACGCATCGTGCTGTGCTGTTTGTGTTTGCTTGAGTGCATTCGCGCGCTCTCGCTTTCTCCACTTTACAATTTTTTTTGTTATTATTTATCTATTCCTGAGAGTTTATCTTATTTTTTATTTGTTTATTTAAATGAAGTCGACCAGTTGCCTGCCCTTCCTTCCATTATCCGTCACCGAGACAAACTGAACAAAGTTCTGAGGTCGACTTGTAAAGATAAGGATTCAGGTCTGTCTGCTGTTTACCTTTGCTCCTGCGCGCACTGCCCTTCTCTCCACATTTATGTGTTTGTTTGTTTGTCTATCTAATCTTTTGGGTTTTTATTTCTAATGAGGTCGACCAGTTGTCTATTTATTATTTTTTTTTACTACGCATCAAGCTGCGCTGCTTGTCTTTGCTCCTGTGTGCTCGCGCATTCTCGCCTTTTCCACTTATTTTTATTTTTTATTTATTTTTGATTTATTTTGTCAATTTAAAAAAAATACGCATCGTGCTGTGCTGTTTGTGTTTGCTTGAGTGCATTCGCGCGCTCTCGCTTTCTCCACTTTACAATTTTTTTGTTATTATTTATCTATTCCTGAGAGTTTATCTTATTTTTTATTTGTTTATTTAAATGAAGTCGACCAGTTGCCTGCCCTTCCTTCCATTATCCGGCACCGAGACAAACTGAACAAAGTTCTGAGGTCGATCTTGTAAAGATAAGGATTGAGGTCTGTCTGCTGGTTTTCATTTGCTCCTGCGCGCACTGCCCTTCTCTCCACATTTATGTGTTTGTTTGTTTGTCTATCTAATCTTTGGGGTTTTTATTTCTAATGAGGTCGACCAGTTGTCTATTTATTATTTTTTTTACTACTCATCAAGCTGCGCTGCTTGTCTTTGCTCCTGTGTGCTCGCGCACTCTCGCCTTTTCCACTTATTTTTATTTTTGATTTATTTTTGATTTATTTTGTCAATTTTAAAAATAATACGCATCGTGCTGTGCAGTTTGTGTTTGCTTGAGTGCACTCGCGCGGTCTCGCTTTCTCCACTTTACAATTTTTTTGTTATTATTTATCTATTCCTGAGAGTTTATCTTATTTTTTATTTGTTTATTTAAATGAAGTCGACCAGTTGCCTGCCCTTCCTTCCATTATCCGTCACCGAGACAAACTGAACAAAGTTCTGAGGTCGACCTTGTAAAGATAAGGATTCAGGTCTGTCTGCTGTTTACCTTTGCTCCTGCGCGCACTGCCCTTCTCTCCACATTTATGTGTTTGTTTGTTTGTCTATCTAATCTTTTGGGTTTTTATTTCTAATGAGGTCGACCAGTTGTCTATTTATTATTTTTTTTACTACGCATCGAGCTGCGGTGCTTGTCTTTGCTCCTGTGTGCTCGCGCACTCTCGCCTTTTCCACTTATTTTTATTTTTGATTTATTTTTGATTTATTTTGTCAATTTAAAAAAAAATACGCATCGTGCTGTGCTGTTTGTGTTTGCTTGAGTGCATTCGCACGCTCTCGCTTTCTCCACTTTACAATTTTTTTTGTTATTATTTATCTATTCCTGAGAGTTTATCTTATTTTTTATTTGTTTATTTAAATGAAGTCGACCAGTTGCCTGCCCTTCCTTCCATTATCCGTCACCGAGACAATCTGAACAAAGTTCTGAGGTCGACCTTGTAAAGATAAGGATTCAGGTCTGTCTGCTGTTTACCTTTGCTCCTGCGCGCACTGCCCTTCTCTCCACATTTATGTGTTTGTTTGTTTGTCTATCTAATCTTTTGGGTTTTTATTTCTAATGAGGTCGACCAGTTGTCTATTTATTATTTTTTTTGCTACGCATCAAGCTGCGCTGCTTGTCTTTGCTCCTGTGTGCTCGCGCACTCTCGCCTTTTCCACTTATTTTTATTTTTGATTTATTTTGTCAATTTAAAAAAAATACGCATCGTGCTGTGCTGTTTGTGTTTGCTTGAGTGCATTCGCGCGCTCTCGCTTTCTCCACTTTACAATTGTTTTGTTATTATTTATCTATTCCTGAGAGTTTATCTTATTTTTTATTTGTTTATTTAAATGAAGTCGACCAGTTGCCTGCCCTTCCTTCCATTATCCGTCACCGAGACAAACTGAACAAAGTTCTGAGGTCGACCTTGTAAAGATAAGGATTCAGGTCTGTCTGCTGTTTACCTTTGCTCCTGCGCGCACTGCCCTTCTCTCCACATTTATGTGTTTGTTTGTTTGTCTATCTAATCTTTTGGGGTTTTATTTCTAATGAGGTCGACCAGATGTCTATTTATTATTTTTTTTACTACGCATCAAGCTGCGCTGCTTGTCTTTGCTCCTGTGTGCTCGCGCACTCTCGCCTTTTCCACTTATTTTTATTTTTGATTTATTTTTGATTTATTTTGTCAATTTAAAAAAAAATACGCATCGTGCTGTGCTGTTTGTGTTTGCTTGAGTGCATTCGCGCGCTCTCTCTTTCTCCACTTTACAATTTTTTTGTTATTATTTATCTATTCCTGAGAGTTTATCTTATTTTTTATTTGTTTATTTAAATGAAGTCGACCAGTTGCCTGCCCTTCCTTCCATTATCCGTCACTAGACAAACTGAACAAAGTTCCGAGGTCGACCTTGTAAAGATAAGGATTCAGGTCTGTATGCTGTTTACCTTTGCTCCTGCGCGCACTGCCCTTCCCTCCACATTTATGTGTTTGTTTGTTTGTCTATCTAATCTTTTGGGTTTTTATTTCTAAAGAGGTCGACCAGTTGTCTATTTATTATTTTTTTTACTACGCATCAAGCTGCGCTGCTTGTCTTTGCTCCTGTGTGCTCGCGCACTCTCGCCTTTTCCACTTATTTTTATTTTTGATTTATTTTTTATTTATTTTGTCAATTTAAAAAAAATACGCATCGTGCTGTGCTGTTTGTGTTTGCTTGAGTGCATTCGCGCGCTCTCGCTTTCTCCACATTACAATTTTTTTGTTATTATTTATCTATTCCTGAGAGTTTATCTTATTTTTATTTGTTTATTTAAATGAAGTCGACCAGTTGCCTGCCCTTCCTTCCATTATCCGTCACCGAGACAAACTGAACAAAGTTCTGAGGTCGACCTTGTAAAGATAAGGATTCAGGTCTGTCTGCTGTTTACCTTTGCTCCTGCGCGCACTGCCCTTCTCTCCACATTTATGTGTTTGTTTGTTTGTCTATCTAATCTTTTGGGTTTTTATTTCTAATGAGGTCGACCAGTTGTCTATTTATTATTTTTTTTACTACTCATCAAGCTGCGCTGCTTGTCTTTGCTCCTGTGTTCTCGCGCACTCTCGCGTTTTCTACTTATTTTTATTTTTGATTTATTTTTGATTTATTTTGTCAATTTTAAAAAAAATACGCATCGTGCTGTGCTGTTTGTGTTTGCTTGAGTGCATTCGCGCGCTCTCGCTTTCTCCACTTTACAATTTTTTTGTTATTATTTATCTATTCCTGAGAGTTTATCTTATTTTTTATTTGTTTATTTAAATGAAGTCGACCAGTTGCCTGCCCTTCCTTCCATTATCCGTCACCGAGACAAACTGAACAAAGTTCTGAGGTCGACCTTGTAAAGATAAGGATTCAGGTCTGTCTGCTGTTTACCTTTGCTCCTGCGCGCACTGCCCTTCTCTCCACATTTATGTGTTTGTTTGTTTGTCTATCTAATCTTTTGGGTTTTTATTTCTAAAGAGGTCGACCAGTTGTCTATTTATTATTTTTTTTACTACGCATCAAGCTGCGCTGCTTGTCTTTGCTCCTGTGTGCTCGCGCACTCTCGCCTTTTCCACTTATTTTTATTTTTGATTTATTTTTGATTTATTTTGTCAATTTAAAAAAAAATACGCATCGTGCTGTGCTGTTTGTGTTTGCTTGAGTGCATTCGCGCGCTCTCGCTTTCTCCACTTTACAATTTTTTTGTTATTATTTATCTATTCCTGAGAGTTTATCTTATTTTTTATTTGTTTATTTAAATGAAGTCGACCAGTTGCCTGCCCTTCCTTCCATTATCCGTCACCGAGAAAAACTGAACAAAGTTCTGAGGTCGACCTTGTAAAGATAAGGATTCAGGTCTGTCTGCTGTTTACCTTTGCTCCTGCGCGCACTGCCCTTCTCTCCACATTTATGTGTTTATTTGTTTGTCTATCTAATCTTTTGGGTTTTTATTTCTAATGAGGTCGACCAGTTGTCTATTTATTATTTTTTTTTACTACGCATCAAGCTGCGCTGCATGTCTTTGCTCCTGTGTGCTCGCGCACTCTCGCCTTTTCCACTTATTTTTATTTTTGATTCATTTTTGATTTATTTGTCAATTTTAAAAAAAATATGCATCGTGCTGTGCTCTTTGTGTTTGCTTGAGTGCATTCGCGCGCTCTCGCTTTCTCCACTTTACAATTTTTTTGTTATTATTTATCTATTCCTGAGAGTTTATCTTATTTTTTATTTGTTTATTTAAATGAAGTCGACCAGTTGCCTGCCCTTCCTTCCATTATCTGTCACCGAGACAAACTGAACAAAGTCCTGAGGTCGACCTTGTAAAGATAAGGACTCAGGTCTGTCTGCTGTTTACCTTTGCTCCTGAGCGCACTGCCCTTCTCTCCACATTTATGTGTTTGTTTGTTTGTCTATCTAATCTTTTGGGTTTTTATTTCTAATGAGGTCGACCAGTTGTCTATTTATTATTTTTTTTACTACGCATCAAGCTGCGCTGCTTGTCTTTGCTCCTGTGTGCTCGCGCACTCTCGCCTTTTCCACTTATTTTTATTTTTGATTTATTTTGTCAATTTAAAAAAAAAATACGCATCGTGTTGTGCTGTTTGTGTTTGCTTGAGTGCATTCTCGCGCTCTCGCTTTCTCCACTTTACAATTTTTTTGTTATTATTTATCTATTCCTGAGAGTTTATCTTATTTTTTATTTGTTTATTTAAATGAAGTCGACCAGTTGCCTGCCCTTCCTTCCATTATCTGTCACCGAGACAAACTGAACAAAGTCCTGAGGTCGACCTTGTAAAGATAAGGACTCAGGTCTGTCTGCTGTTTACCTTTGCTCCTGAGCGCACTGCCCTTCTCTCCACGTTTATGTGTTTGTTTGTTTGTCTATCTAATCTTTTGGGTTTTTATTTCTAATGAGGTCGACCAGTTGTCTATTTATTATTTTTTTTACTACGCATCAAGCTGCGCTGCTTGTCTTTGCTCCTGTGTGCTCGTGCACTCTCGCCTTTTCCACTTATTTTTATTTTTGATTTATTTTGTCAATTTAAAAAAAATACGCATCGTGCTGTGCTGTTTGTTTTTGCTTGAGTGCATTTGCGCGCTCTCGCTTTCTCCACTTTACAATTTTTGTTATTATTTATCTATTCCTGAGAGTTTATCTTATTTTTATTTGTTTATTTAAATGAAGTCGACCAGTTGCCTGCCCTTCCTTCCATTATCCGTCACCGAGACAAACTGAACAAAGTTCTGAGGTCGACCTTGTAAACATAAGGATTCAGGTCTGTCTGCTGTTTACCTTTGCTCCTGCGCGCACTGCCCTTCTCTCCACATTTATGTGTTTGTTTGTTTGTCTATCTAATCTTTTGGGTTTTTATTTCGAATGAGGTCGACCAGTTGTCTATTTATTATTTTTTTTACTACGCATCAAGCTGCGCTGCTTGTCTTTGCTCCTGTGTGCTCGCGCACTCTTGCCTTTTCCACTTATTTTTATTTTTGATTTATTTTTGATTTATTTTGTCAATTTAAAAAAAAATACGCATCGTGCTGTGCTGTTTGTGTTTGCTTGAAAGCATTCGCGCGCTCTCGCTTTCTCCACTTTACAATTTTTTTGTTATTATTTATCTATTCCTGAGAGTTTATCTTATTTTTTATTTGTTTATTTAAATGAAGTCGACCAGTTGCCTGCCCTTCCTTCCATTATCTGTCACCGAGACAAACTGAACAAAGTTCTGAGGTCGACCTTGTAAAGATAAGGATTCAGGTCTGTCTGCTGTTTACCTTTGCACCTGACTGCACTGCCCTTCTCTCCACATTTATGTGTTTGTTTGTTTGTCTATCTAATCTTTTGGGTTTTTATTTCTAATGAGGTCGACCAGTTGTCTATTTATTATTTTTTTTTACAACGCATCAAGCTGCGCTGCATGTCTTTGCTCCTGTGTGCTCGCGCACTCTCGCCTTTTCCACTTATTTTTATTTTTGATTCATTTTTGATTTTTTTTGTCAATTTAAAAAAAAATATGCATCGTGCTGTGCTCTTTGTGTTTGCTTGAGTGCATTCGCGCGCTCTCGCTTTCTCCACTTTACAATTTTTTTGTTATTATTTATCTATTCCTGAGAGTTTATCTTATTTTTTATTTGTTTATTTAAATGAAGTCGACCAGTTGCCTGCCCTTCCTTCCATTATCTGTCACCGAGACAAACTGAACAAAGTCCTGAGGTCGACCTTGTAAAGATAAGGACTCAGGTCTGTCTGCTGTTTACCTTTGCTCCTGAGCGCACTGCCCTTCTCTCCACATTTATGTGTTTGTTTGTTTGTCTATCTAATCTTTTGGGTTTTTATTTCTAATGAGGTCGACCAGTTGTCTATTTATTATTTTTTTTACTACGCATCAAGCTGCGCTGCTTGTCTTTGCTCCTGTGTGCTCGTGCACTCTCGCCTTTTCCACTTATTTTTATTTTTGATTTATTTTGTCAATTTAAAAAAAATACGCATCGTGCTGTGCTGTTTGTTTTTGCTTGAGTGCATTTGCGCGCTCTCGCTTTCTCCACTTTACAATTTTTGTTATTATTTATCTATTCCTGAGAGTTTATCTTATTTTTATTTGTTTATTTAAATGAAGTCGACCAGTTGCCTGCCCTTCCTTCCATTATCCGTCACCGAGACAAACTGAACAAAGTTCTGAGGTCGACCTTGTAAAGATAAGGATTCAGGTCTGTCTGCTGTTTACCTTTGCTCCTGCGCGCACTGCCCTTCTCTCCACATTTATGTGTTTGTTTGTTTGTCTATCTAATCTTTTGGGTTTTTATTTCTAATGAGGTCGACCAGTTGTCTATTTATTATTTTTTTTACTACGCATCAAGCTGCGCTGCTTGTCTTTGCTCCTGTGTGCTTGGGCACTCTCGCCTTTTCCACTTATTTTTATTTTTTATTTATTTTTTATTTATTTTGTCAATTTAAAAAAAATACGCATCGTGCTGTGCTGTTTGTGTTTGTGTGAGTGCATTCGCGCGCTCTCGCTTTCTCCACTTTACAATTTTTTTGTTATTATTTATCTATTCCTGAGAGTTTATCTTATTTTTTATTTGTTTATTTAAATGAAGTCGACCCGTTGCCTGCCCTTCCTTTCAGTATCCGTCACCGAGACAAACTGAACAAAGTTCTGAGGTCGACCTTGTAAAGATAAGGATTCAGGTCTGTCTGCTGTTTACCTTTGCTCCTGTGCGCACTGCCCTTCTCTCCACATTTATGTGTTTGTTTGTATGTCTATCTAATCTTTTGGGTTTTTATTTCTAATGAGGTCGACCAGTTGTCTATTTATTATTTTTTTTTACTACGCATCAAGCTGCGCTGCTTGTCTTTGCTCCTGTGTGCTCGCGCACTCTCGCCTTTTCCACTCATTATTTTTTTATTTATTTTTGATTTATTTTGTCAATTTAAAACAAAAATACGCATCGTGCTGTGCTGTTTGTGTTTGCTTGAGTGCATTCGCTCGCTCTCGCTTTCTCCACTTTACAATTTTTTTGTTATTATTTATCTATTCCTGAGTGTTTATCTTATTTTCTATTTGTTTATTTAAATGAAGTCGACCAGTTGCCTGCCCTTCCTTCCATTATCCGTCACCGAGACAAACTGAACAAAGTTCTGAGGTCCACCTTGTAAAGATAAGGATTCAGATCTGTCTGCTCTTACCTTTGCTCCTGCGCGCACTGCCCTTCTCTCCACATTTATGTGTTTGTTTGTTTGTCTATCTAATCATTTGGGTTTTTATTTCTAATGAGGTCGACCAGTTGACTATTTATTATTTTTTTTTACTACGCATCAAGCTGCGCTGCTTGTCTTTGCTCCTGTGTGCTCCTGCACTCTCGCATTTTCTACTTATTTTTATTTTTGATTTATTTTTTATTTATTTTGTCAATTTAAAAAAAATACGCATCGTGCTGTGCTGTTTGTGTTTCCTTGAGTGCATTCGCGCGCTCTCGCTTTCTCCACTTTACAATTTTTTTGTTATTATTAATCTATTCCTGAGAGTTTATCTTATTTTTTGTTTGTTTATTTAAATGAAGTCGACCAGTTGCCTGCCCTTCTTTCCATTATCCGTCATCGAGACAAACTGAACAAAGTTCTGAGGTCGACCTTGTAAAGATAAGGATTCAGGTCTGTCTGCTGTTTACCTTTGCTCCTGCGCGCACTGCCCTTCTCTCCACATTTATGTGTTTGTTTGTTTGTCTATCTAATCTTTTGGGTTTTTATTTCTAATGAGGTCGACCAGTTTTCTATTTATTATTTTTTTTTTACTACGCATCAAGCTGCGCTGCTTGTCTTTGCTCCTGTGTGCTCGCGCACTCTCGCCTTTTCCACTTATTTTTATTTTTGATTTATTTTTGATTTATTTTGTCAATTTAAATAAAAAATACGCATCGTGCTGTGCTGTTTGTGTTTGCTTGAGTGCATTCGCGCGCTCTCGCTTTCTCCACTTTACAATTTTTTTGTTATTATTTATCTATTCCTGAGAGTTTATCTTATTTTATGCTTGTTTATTTAAATGAAGTCGACCAGTTGCCTGCCCTTCCTTCCATTATCCGTCACCGAGACGAACTGAACAAAGTTCTGAGGTCGACCTTGTAAAGATAAGGACTCAGGTCTGTCTGCTGTTTACCTTTGCTCCTGCGCGCACTGCCCTTCTCTCCACATTTATGTGTTTGTTTGTTTGTCTATCTAATCTTTTGGGTTTTTATTTCTAATGAGGTCGACCAGTTGTCTATTTATTATTTTTTTTACTACGCATCAAGCTGCGCTGCTTGTCTTTGCTCCTGTGTGCTCACGCACTCTCGCCTTTTCCACTTATTTTTATTTTTGATTTATTTTTGATTTATTTTGTCAATTTTAAAAAAAAATACGCATCGTGCTGTGCTGTTTGTGTTTGCTTGAGTGCATTCTCGCGCTCTCGCTTTGTCCACTTTACAATTTTTTTGTTATTATTTATCTATTCCTGAGAGTTTATCTTATTTTTTATTTGTTTATTTAAATGAAGTCGACCAGTTGCCTGCCCTTCCTTCCATTATCCGTCACCGAGACAAACTGAACAAAGTTGTCAGGTCGACCTTGTAAAGATAAGGATTCAGGTCTGTCTGCTGTTTACCTTTGCTCCTGCGCGCACTGCCCTTCTCTCCACATTTATGTGTTTGTTTGTTTGTCTATCTAATCTTTTGGGTTTTTATTTCTAATGAGGTCGACCAGTTGTCTATTTATTATTTTTTTTACTACGCATCAAGCTGCGCTGCTTGTCTTTGCTCCTGTGTGCTGGGGCACTCTCGCCTTTTCCACTTATTTTTATTTTTTTTTTATTTTTTATTTATTTTGTCAATTTAAAAAAAATACGCATCGTGCTGTGCTGTTTGTGTTTGTTTGAGTGCATTCGCGCGCTCTCGCTTTCTCCACTTTACAATTTTTTTGTTATTATTTATCTATTCCTGAGAGTTTATCTTATTTTTTATTTGTTTATTTAAATGAAGTCGACCAGTTGCCTGCCCTTCCTTCCAGTATCCGTCACCGAGACAAACTGAACAAAGTTCTGAGGTCGACCTTGTAAAGATAAGGATTCAGGTCTGTCTGCTGTTTACCTTTGCTCCTGCGCGCACTGCCCTTCTCTCCACATTTATGTGTTTGTTTGTATGTCTAATCTTTTGGGTTTTTATTTCTAATGAGGTCGACCAGTTGTCTATTTATTATTTTTTTTTACTACGCATCAAGCTGCGCTGCTTGTCTTTGCTCCTGTGTGCTCGCGCACTCTCGCCTTTTCCACTCATTATTTTTTTATTTATTTTTGATTTATTTTGTCAATTTAAAACAAAAATACGCATCGTGCTGTGCTGTTTGTGTTTGCTTGAGTGCATTCGCTCGCTCTCGCTTTCTCCACTTTACAATTTTTTTGTTATTATTTATCTATTCCTGAGTGTTTATCTTATTTTCTATTTGTTTATTTAAATGAAGTCGACCAGTTGCCTGCCCTTCCTTCCATTATCCGTCACCGAGACAAAATGAACAAAGTTCTGAGGTCCACCTTGTAAAGATAAGGATTCAGATCTGTCTGCTCTTACCTTTGCTCCTGCGCGCACTGCCCTTCTCTCCACATTTATGTGTTTGTTTGTTTGTCTATCTAATCTTTTGGGTTTTTATTTCTAATGAGGTCGACCAGTTGACTATTTATTATTTTTTTTTACTACGCATCAAGCTGCGCTGCTTGTCTTTGCTCCTGTGTGCTCGCGCACTCTCGCATTTTCTACTTATTTTTATTTTTGATTTATTTTTTATTTATTTTGTCAATTTAAAAAAAATACGCATCGTGCTGTGCTGTTTGTGTTTCCTTGAGTGCATTCGCGCGCTCTCGCTTTCTCCACTTTACAATTTTTTTGTTATTATTAATCTATTCCTGAGAGTTTATCTTATTTTTTGTTTGTTTATTTAAATGAAGTCGACCAGTTGCCTGCATTTCTTTCCATTATCCGTCATCGAGACAAACTGAACAAAGTTCTGAGGTCGACCTTGTAAAGATAAGGATTCAGGTCTGTCTGCTGTTTACCTTTGCTCCTGCGCGCACTGCCCTTCTCTCCACATTTATGTGTTTGTTTGTTTGTCTATCTAATCTTTTGGGTTTTTATTTCTAATGAGGTCGACCAGTTTTCTATTTATTATTTTTTTTTTACTACGCATCAAGCTGCGCTGCTTGTCTTTGCTCCTGTGTGCTCGCGCACTCTCGCCTTTTCCACTTATTTTTATTTTTGATTTATTTTTGATTTATTTTGTCAATTTAAAAAAAAATACGCATCGTGCTGTGCTGTTTGTGTTTGCTTGAGTGCATTCGCGCGCTCTCGCTTTCTCCACTTTACAATATTTTGTTATTATTTATCCATTCCTGAGAGTTTATCTTATTTTTTATTTGTTTATTTAAATGAAGTCGACCAGTTGCCTGCCCTTCCTTCCATTATCTGTCACCGAGACAAACTGAACAAAGTCCTGAGGTCGACCTTGTAAAGATAAGGACTCAGGTCTGTCTGCTGTTTACCTTTGCTCCTGAGCGCACTGCCCTTCTCTCCACATTTATGTGTTTGTTTGTTTGTCTATCTAATCTTTTGGGTTTTTATTTCTAATGAGGTCGACCAGTTGTCTATTTATTATTTTTTTTACTACGCATCAAGCTGCGCTGCTTGTCTTTGCTCCTGTGTGCTCGTGCACTCTCGCCTTTTCCACTTATTTTTATTTTTGATTTATTTTGTCAATTTAAAAAAAATACGCATCGTGCTGTGCTGTTTGTTTTTGCTTGAGTGCATTTGCGCGCTCTCGCTTTCTCCACTTTACAATTTTTGTTATTATTTATCTATTCCTGAGAGTTTATCTTATTTTTATTTGTTTATTTAAATGAAGTCGACCAGTTGCCTGCCCTTCCTTCCATTATCCGTCACCGAGACAAACTGAACAAAGTTCTGAGGTCGACCTTGTAAAGATAAGGATTCAGGTCTGTCTGCTGTTTACCTTTGCTCCTGCGCGCACTGCCCTTCTCTCCACATTTATGTGTTTGTTTGTTTGTCTATCTAATCTTTTGGGTTTTTATTTCTAATGAGGTCGACCAGTTGTCTATTTATTATTTTTTTTACTACGCATCAAGCTGCGCTGCTTGTCTTTGCTCCTGTGTGCTTGGGCACTCTCGCCTTTTCCACTTATTTTTATTTTTTATTTATTTTTTATTTATTTTGTCAATTTAAAAAAAATACGCATCGTGCTGTGCTGTTTGTGTTTGTGTGAGTGCATTCGCGCGCTCTCGCTTTCTCCACTTTACAATTTTTTTGTTATTATTTATCTATTCCTGAGAGTTTATCTTATTTTTTATTTGTTTATTTAAATGAAGTCGACCCGTTGCCTGCCCTTCCTTTCAGTATCCGTCACCGAGACAAACTGAACAAAGTTCTGAGGTCGACCTTGTAAAGATAAGGATTCAGGTCTGTCTGCTGTTTACCTTTGCTCCTGTGCGCACTGCCCTTCTCTCCACATTTATGTGTTTGTTTGTATGTCTATCTAATCTTTTGGGTTTTTATTTCTAATGAGGTCGACCAGTTGTCTATTTATTATTTTTTTTTACTACGCATCAAGCTGCGCTGCTTGTCTTTGCTCCTGTGTGCTCGCGCACTCTCGCCTTTTCCACTCATTATTTTTTTATTTATTTTTGATTTATTTTGTCAATTTAAAACAAAAATACGCATCGTGCTGTGCTGTTTGTGTTTGCTTGAGTGCATTCGCTCGCTCTCGCTTTCTCCACTTTACAATTTTTTTGTTATTATTTATCTATTCCTGAGTGTTTATCTTATTTTCTATTTGTTTATTTAAATGAAGTCGACCAGTTGCCTGCCCTTCCTTCCATTATCCGTCACCGAGACAAACTGAACAAAGTTCTGAGGTCCACCTTGTAAAGATAAGGATTCAGATCTGTCTGCTCTTACCTTTGCTCCTGCGCGCACTGCCCTTCTCTCCACATTTATGTGTTTGTTTGTTTGTCTATCTAATCATTTGGGTTTTTATTTCTAATGAGGTCGACCAGTTGACTATTTATTATTTTTTTTTACTACGCATCAAGCTGCGCTGCTTGTCTTTGCTCCTGTGTGCTCCTGCACTCTCGCATTTTCTACTTATTTTTATTTTTGATTTATTTTTTATTTATTTTGTCAATTTAAAAAAAATACGCATCGTGCTGTGCTGTTTGTGTTTCCTTGAGTGCATTCGCGCGCTCTCGCTTTCTCCACTTTACAATTTTTTTGTTATTATTAATCTATTCCTGAGAGTTTATCTTATTTTTTGTTTGTTTATTTAAATGAAGTCGACCAGTTGCCTGCCCTTCTTTCCATTATCCGTCATCGAGACAAACTGAACAAAGTTCTGAGGTCGACCTTGTAAAGATAAGGATTCAGGTCTGTCTGCTGTTTACCTTTGCTCCTGCGCGCACTGCCCTTCTCTCCACATTTATGTGTTTGTTTGTTTGTCTATCTAATCTTTTGGGTTTTTATTTCTAATGAGGTCGACCAGTTTTCTATTTATTATTTTTTTTTTACTACGCATCAAGCTGCGCTGCTTGTCTTTGCTCCTGTGTGCTCGCGCACTCTCGCCTTTTCCACTTATTTTTATTTTTGATTTATTTTTGATTTATTTTGTCAATTTAAATAAAAAATACGCATCGTGCTGTGCTGTTTGTGTTTGCTTGAGTGCATTCGCGCGCTCTCGCTTTCTCCACTTTACAATTTTTTTGTTATTATTTATCTATTCCTGAGAGTTTATCTTATTTTATGCTTGTTTATTTAAATGAAGTCGACCAGTTGCCTGCCCTTCCTTCCATTATCCGTCACCGAGACGAACTGAACAAAGTTCTGAGGTCGACCTTGTAAAGATAAGGACTCAGGTCTGTCTGCTGTTTACCTTTGCTCCTGCGCGCACTGCCCTTCTCTCCACATTTATGTGTTTGTTTGTTTGTCTATCTAATCTTTTGGGTTTTTATTTCTAATGAGGTCGACCAGTTGTCTATTTATTATTTTTTTTACTACGCATCAAGCTGCGCTGCTTGTCTTTGCTCCTGTGTGCTCACGCACTCTCGCCTTTTCCACTTATTTTTATTTTTGATTTATTTTTGATTTATTTTGTCAATTTTAAAAAAAAATACGCATCGTGCTGTGCTGTTTGTGTTTGCTTGAGTGCATTCTCGCGCTCTCGCTTTGTCCACTTTACAATTTTTTTGTTATTATTTATCTATTCCTGAGAGTTTATCTTATTTTTTATTTGTTTATTTAAATGAAGTCGACCAGTTGCCTGCCCTTCCTTCCATTATCCGTCACCGAGACAAACTGAACAAAGTTGTCAGGTCGACCTTGTAAAGATAAGGATTCAGGTCTGTCTGCTGTTTACCTTTGCTCCTGCGCGCACTGCCCTTCTCTCCACATTTATGTGTTTGTTTGTTTGTCTATCTAATCTTTTGGGTTTTTATTTCTAATGAGGTCGACCAGTTGTCTATTTATTATTTTTTTTACTACGCATCAAGCTGCGCTGCTTGTCTTTGCTCCTGTGTGCTGGGGCACTCTCGCCTTTTCCACTTATTTTTATTTTTTTTTTATTTTTTATTTATTTTGTCAATTTAAAAAAAATACGCATCGTGCTGTGCTGTTTGTGTTTGTTTGAGTGCATTCGCGCGCTCTCGCTTTCTCCACTTTACAATTTTTTTGTTATTATTTATCTATTCCTGAGAGTTTATCTTATTTTTTATTTGTTTATTTAAATGAAGTCGACCAGTTGCCTGCCCTTCCTTCCAGTATCCGTCACCGAGACAAACTGAACAAAGTTCTGAGGTCGACCTTGTAAAGATAAGGATTCAGGTCTGTCTGCTGTTTACCTTTGCTCCTGCGCGCACTGCCCTTCTCTCCACATTTATGTGTTTGTTTGTATGTCTAATCTTTTGGGTTTTTATTTCTAATGAGGTCGACCAGTTGTCTATTTATTATTTTTTTTTACTACGCATCAAGCTGCGCTGCTTGTCTTTGCTCCTGTGTGCTCGCGCACTCTCGCCTTTTCCACTCATTATTTTTTTATTTATTTTTGATTTATTTTGTCAATTTAAAACAAAAATACGCATCGTGCTGTGCTGTTTGTGTTTGCTTGAGTGCATTCGCTCGCTCTCGCTTTCTCCACTTTACAATTTTTTTGTTATTATTTATCTATTCCTGAGTGTTTATCTTATTTTCTATTTGTTTATTTAAATGAAGTCGACCAGTTGCCTGCCCTTCCTTCCATTATCCGTCACCGAGACAAAATGAACAAAGTTCTGAGGTCCACCTTGTAAAGATAAGGATTCAGATCTGTCTGCTCTTACCTTTGCTCCTGCGCGCACTGCCCTTCTCTCCACATTTATGTGTTTGTTTGTTTGTCTATCTAATCTTTTGGGTTTTTATTTCTAATGAGGTCGACCAGTTGACTATTTATTATTTTTTTTTACTACGCATCAAGCTGCGCTGCTTGTCTTTGCTCCTGTGTGCTCGCGCACTCTCGCATTTTCTACTTATTTTTATTTTTGATTTATTTTTTATTTATTTTGTCAATTTAAAAAAAATACGCATCGTGCTGTGCTGTTTGTGTTTCCTTGAGTGCATTCGCGCGCTCTCGCTTTCTCCACTTTACAATTTTTTTGTTATTATTAATCTATTCCTGAGAGTTTATCTTATTTTTTGTTTGTTTATTTAAATGAAGTCGACCAGTTGCCTGCATTTCTTTCCATTATCCGTCATCGAGACAAACTGAACAAAGTTCTGAGGTCGACCTTGTAAAGATAAGGATTCAGGTCTGTCTGCTGTTTACCTTTGCTCCTGCGCGCACTGCCCTTCTCTCCACATTTATGTGTTTGTTTGTTTGTCTATCTAATCTTTTGGGTTTTTATTTCTAATGAGGTCGACCAGTTTTCTATTTATTATTTTTTTTTTACTACGCATCAAGCTGCGCTGCTTGTCTTTGCTCCTGTGTGCTCGCGCACTCTCGCCTTTTCCACTTATTTTTATTTTTGATTTATTTTTGATTTATTTTGTCAATTTAAAAAAAAATACGCATCGTGCTGTGCTGTTTGTGTTTGCTTGAGTGCATTCGCGCGCTCTCGCTTTCTCCACTTTACAATATTTTGTTATTATTTATCCATTCCTGAGAGTTTATCTTATTTTTTATTTGTTTATTTAAATGAAGTCGACCAGTTGCCTGCCCTTCCTTCCATTATCCGTCACCGAGACAAACTGAACAAAGTTGTGAGGTCGACCTTGTAAAGATAAGGATTCAGGTCTCTCTGCTGTTTACCTTTGCTCCTGCGCGCACTGCCCTTCTCTCCACATTTATGTGTTTGTTTGTTTGTCTATCTAATCTTTTGGGTTTTTATTTCTAATGAGGTCGACCAGTTGTCTATTTATTATTTTTTCTACTACGCATCAAGCTGCGCTGCTTGTCTTTGCTCCTGTGTGCTCGCGCACTCTCGCCTTTTCCACTTATTTTTATTTTTGATTTATTTTTGATTTATTTTGTCAATTTAAAACAAAAATACGCATCGTGCTGTGCTGTTTGTGTTTGCTTGAGTGCATTTGCGCGCTCTCGCTTTCTCCACTTTACAATTTTTTTTGTTATTATTTATCTATTCCTGAGAGTTTATCTTATTTTTTATTTGTTTATTTAAATGAAGTCGACCAGTTGCCTGCCCTTCCTTCCAATATCCATCACCGAGACAAACTGAACAAAGTTCTGAGGTCGACCTTGTAAAGATAAGGATTCAGGTCTGTCTGCTGTTTACCTTTGCTCCTGCGCGCACTGCCCTTCTCTCCACATTTATGTGTTTGTTTGTTTGTCTATCTAATCTTTTGGGTTTTTATTTCTAATGAGGTCGACCAGTTGTCTATTTATTATTTTTTTTACTACGCATCAAGCTGCGCTGCTTGTCTTTGCTCCTGTGTGCTCGCGCACTCTCGACTTTTCCACTTATTTTTATTTTTGATTTATTTTTGATTTATTTTGTCAATTTAAATAAAAAATACGCATCGTGCTGTGCTGTTTGTGTTTGCTTGAGTGCATTCGCGCGCTCTCGCTTTCTCCACTTTACAATTTTTTTGTTATTATTTATCTATTCCTGAGAGTTTATCTTATTTTATGCTTGTTTATTTAAATGAAGTCGACCAGTTGCCTGCCCTTCCTTCCATTATCCGTCACCGAGACGAACTGAACAAAGTTCTGAGGTCGACCTTGTAAAGATAAGGACTCAGGTCTGTCTGCTGTTTACCTTTGCTCCTGCGCGCACTGCCCTTCTCTCCACATTTATGTGTTTGTTTGTTTGTCTATCTAATCTTTTGGGTTTTTATTTCTAATGAGGTCGACCAGTTGTCTATTTATTATTTTTTTTACTACGCATCAAGCTGCGCTGCTTGTCTTTGCTCCTGTGTGCTCACGCACTCTTGCCTTTTCCACTTATTTTTATTTTTGATTTATTTTTGATTTATTTTGTCAATTTTAAAAAAAAATACGCATCGTGCTGTGCTGTTTGTGTTTGCTTGAGTGCATTCTCGCGCTCTCGCTTTGTCCACTTTACAATTTTTTTGTTATTATTTATCTATTCCTGAGAGTTTATCTTATTTTTTATTTGTTTATTTAAATGAAGTCGACCAGTTGCCTGCCCTTCCTTCCATTATCCGTCACCGAGACAAACTGAACAAAGTTGTCAGGTCGACCTTGTAAAGATAAGGATTCAGGTCTGTCTGCTGTTTACCTTTGCTCCTGCGCGCACTGCCCTTCTCTCCACATTTATTTGTTTGTTTGTTTGTCTATCTAATCTTTTGGGTTTTTATTTCTAATGAGGTCGACCAGTTGTCTATTTATTATTTTTTTTACTACGCATCAAGCTGCGCTGCTTGTCTTTGCTCCTGTGTGCTCGCGCACTCTCGCCTTTTCCACTTATTTTTATTTTTGATTTATTTTTGATTTATTTTGTCAATTTAAAACAAAAATACGCATCGTGCTGTGCTGTTTGTGTTTGCTTGAGTGCATTCGCGCGCTCTCGCTTTCTCCACTTTACAATTTTTTTTGTTATTATTTATCTATTCCTGAGAGTTTATCTTATTTTTTATTTGTTTATTTAAATGAAGTCGACCAGTTGCCTGCCCTTCCTTCCAATATCCATCACCGAGACAAACTGAACAAAGTTCTGAGGTCGACCTTGTAAAGATAAGGATTCAGGTCTGTCTGCTGTTTACCTTTGCTCCTGCGCGCACTGCCCTTCTCTCCACATTTATGTGTTTGTTTGTTTGTCTATCTAATCTTTTGGGTTTTTATTTCTAATGAGGTCGACCAGTTGTCTATTTATTATTTTTTTTACTACGCATCAAGCTTCGCTGCTTGTCTTTGCTCCTGTGTGCTCGCCCACTCTCGCCTTTTCCACTTATGTTTATTTTTGATTTATTTTTGATTTATTTTGTCAATTTTAAAAAAAAAATACGCATCGTGCTGTGCTGTTTGTGTTTGCTTGAGGGCATTCTCGCGCTCTCGCTTTCTCCACTTTACAATTTTTTTGTTATTATTTATCTATTCCTGAGAGTTTATCTTATTTTTTATTTGTTTATTTAAATGAAGTCGACCAGTTGCCTGCCCTTCCTTCCATTATCCGTCACCGAGACAAACTGAACAAAGTTGTCAGGTCGACATTGTAAAGATAAGGATTCAGGTCTGTCTGCTGTTTACCTTTGCTCCTGCGCGCACTGCCCTTCTCTCCACATTTATTTGTTTGTTTGTTTGTCTATCTAATCTTTTGGGTTTTTATTTCTAATGAGGTCGACCAGTCGTCTATTTATTATTTTTTTTACTACGCATCAAGCTGCGCTGCTTGTCTTTGCTCTTGTGTGCTCGCGCACTCTCGCCTTTTCCACTTATTTTTATTTTTGATTTATTTTTGATTTATTTTGTCAATTTAAAAAAAAATACGCATCGTGCTGTGCTGTTTGTGTTTGCTTGAGTGCATTCGCGCGCTCTCGCTTTCTCCACTTTACAATTTTTTTTGTTATTATTTATCTATTCCTGAGAGTTTATCTTATTTTTTATTTGTTTATTTAAATGAAGTCGACCAGTTGCCTGCCCTTCCTTCCAATATCCATCACCGAGACAAACTGAACAAAGTTCTGAGGTCGACCTTGTAAAGATAAGGATTCAGGTCTGTCTGCTGTTTTCCTTTGCTCCTGCGCGCACTGCCCTTCTCTCCACATATATGTGTTTGTTTGTCTATGTAATCTTTTGGGTTTTTATTTCTAATGAGGTCGACCAGTTGTCTATTTATTATTTTTTTTACTACGCATCAAGCTGCGCTGCTTGTCTTTGCTCCTGTGTGCTCGCGCACTCTCGCCTTTTCCACTTATTTTTTTTTGATTTATTTTTGATTTATTTTGTCAATTTTAAAAAAAAATATGCATAGTGCTGTGCTGTTTGTGTTTGCTTGAGTGCATTCGCGCGCTCTCGCTTTCTCCACTTTACAATTTTTTTGTTATTATTTATCTATTCCTGAGAGTTTATCTTATTTTTATTTGTTTATTTAAATGAAGTCGACCTGTTGCCTGCCCTTCCTTCCATTATCCGTCACCGAGACAAACTGAACAAAGTTCTGAGGTCGACCTTGTAAAGATAAGGGTTCAGGTCTGTCTGCTGTTTACCTTTGCTCCTGCGCGCACTGCCCTTCTCTCCACATTTATGTGTTTGTTTGTGTATCTAATCTTTTGGGTTTTTATTTCTAATGAGGTCGACCAGTTGTCTATTTATTATTTTTTTTGCTACGCATCAAGCTGCGCTGCTTGTCTTTGCTCCTGTGTGCTCGCGCACTCTCGCCTTTTCCACTTATTTTTATTTTTGATTTATTTTTGATTTATTTTGTCAATTTAAAAAAAAATACGCATCGTGCTGTGCGGTTTGTGTTTGCTTGAGTGCATTCGCGCGCTCTCGCTTTCTCCACTTTACAATTTTTTTGTTATTATTTATCTATTCCTCAGAGCTTATCTCATTTTTTATTTGTTTATTTAAATGAAGTCGACCAGATGCCTGCCCTTCCTTCCATTATCCGTCACCGAGACAAACTGAACAAAGTTCTGAGGTCGACCTTGTAAAGATAAGGGTTCAGGTCTGTCTGCTGTTTACCTTTGCTCCTGCTCGCACTTCCCTTCTCTCCACATTTATGTGTTTGTTTGTTTGTCTATCTAATCTTTTGGGTTTTTATTTCTAATGAGGTCGACCAGTTGTCTATTTATTACTTTTTTTAATACGCATCAAGCTGCGCTGCCTGTATTTGCTCCTGTGTGTTCGCGCACTCTCGCCTTTTCCACTTATTTTTATTTTTGATTTATTTTTGATTTATTTTGTCAATTTAAAAAAAAAATAAGCATCGTGCTGTGCTGTATTTATTATTTTTTTTGCTACGCATCAAGCTGCGCTGCTTGTCTTTGCTCCTGTGTGCTCGCGCACTCTCGCCTTTTCCACTTATTTTTATTTTTGATTTATTTTTGATTTATTTTGTCAATTTTAAAAAAAATACGCATCGTGCTGTGCTGTTTGTGTTTGCTTGAGTGCATTCTCGCGCTCTCGCTTTCTCCACTTTACAATTTTTTTGTTATTATTTATCTATTCCTGAGAGTTTATCTTATTTTTTATTTGTTTATTTAAATGAAGTCGACCAGTTGCCTGCCCTTCCTTCCATTATCCGTCACCGAGACAAACTGAACAAAGTTGTCAGGTCGACCTTGTAAAGATAAGGATTCAGGTCTGTCTGCTGTTTACCTTTGCTCCTGCGCGCACTGCCCTTCTCTCCACATTTATGTGTTTGCTTGTTTGTCTATCTAATCTTTTGGGTTTTTATTTCTAATGAGGTCGACCAGTTGTCTATTTATTATTTTTTTTACTACGCATCAAGCTGCGCTGCTTGTCTTTGCTCCTGTGTGCTCGCGCACTCTCGCCTTTTCCACTTATTTTTATTTTTGATTTATTTTTTATTTATTTTGTCAATTTAAAAAAAATACGCATCGTGCTGTGCTGTTTGTGTTTGCTTGAGTGCATTCGCGCGCTCTCGCTTTCTCCACTTTACAATTTTTTTGTTATTATTTATCTATTCCTGAGAGTTTATCTTATTTTTTGCTTGTTTATTTAAATGAAGTCGACCAGTTGCCTGCCCTTCCTTCCATTATCCGTCACCGAGACGAACTGAACAAAGTTCTGAGGTCGACCTTGTAAAGATAAGGACTCAGGTCTGTCTGCTGTTTACCTTTGCTCCTGCGCGCACTGCCCTTCTCTCCACATTTATGTGTTTGTTTGTTTGTCTATCTAATCTTTTGGGTTTTTATTTCTAATGAGGTCGACCAGTTGTCTATTTATTATTTTTTTTACTACGCATCAAGCTGCGCTGCTTGTCTTTGCTCCTGTGTGCTCGCGCACTCTCGCCTTTTCCACTTATTTTTATTTTTGATTTATTTTTGATTTATTTTGTCAATTTAAAAAAAAAACACGCATCGTGCTGTGCTGTTTGTGTTTGCTTGAGTGCATTCTCGCGCTCTCGCTTTGTCCACTTTACAATTTTTTTGTTATTATTTATCTATTCCTGAGAGTTTATCTTATTTTTTATTTGTTTATTTAAATGAAGTCGACCAGTTGCCTGCCCTTCCTTCCATTATCCGTCACCGAGACAAACTGAACAAAGTTGTCAGGTCGACCTTGTAAAGATAAGGATTCAGGTCTGTCTGCTGTTTACCTTTGCTCCTGCGCGCACTGCCCTTCTCTCCACATTTATGTGTTTGTTTGTTTGTCTATCTAATCTTTTGGGTTTTTATTTCTAATGAGGTCGACCAGTTGTCTATTTATTATTTTTTTTACTACGCATCAAGCTGCGCTGCTTGTCTTTGCTCCTGTGTGCTCGCGCACTCTCGCCTTTTCCACTTATTTTTATTTTTGATTTATTTTTGATTTATTTTGTCAATTTTTAAAAAAAATACGCATCGTGCTGTGCTGTTTGTGTTTGCTTGAGTGCATTCGCGCGCTCTCGCTTTCTCCACTTTACAATTTTTTTGTTATTATTTATCTATTCCTGAGAGTTTATCTTATTTTTTATTTGTTTATTTAAATGAAGTCGACCAGTTGCCTGCCCTTCCTTCCAATATCCATCACCGAGACAAACTGAACAAAGTTCTGAGGTCGACCTTGTAAAGATAAGGATTCAGGTCTGTCTGCTGTTTACCTTTGCTCCTGCGCGCACTTCCCCTCTCTCCACATTTATGTGTTTGTTTGTTTGTCTATCTAATCTTTTGGGTTTTTATTTCTAATGAGGTCGACCAGTTGTCTATTTATTATTTTTTTTACTACGCATCAAGCTTCGCTGCTTGTCTTTGCTCCTGTGTGCTCGCGCACTCTCGCCTTTCCACTTATGTTTATTTTTGATTTATTTTTGATTTATTTTGTCAATTTAAAAAAAATACGCATCGTGCTGTGCTGTTTGTGTTTGCTTGAGTGCATTCGCGCGCTCTCGCTTTCTCCACTTTACAATTTTTTTGTTATTATTTATCTATTCCTGAGAGTTTATCTTATTTTTTGCTTGTTTATTTAAATGAAGTCGACCAGTTGCCTGCCCTTCCTTCCATTATCCGTCACAGAGACGAACTGAACAAAGTTCTGAGGTCGACCTTGTAAAGATAAGGATTCAGGTCTGTCTGCTCTTTATATTTGCTCCTGCGCGCACTGCCCTTCTCTCCACATTTATGTGTTTGTTTGTCTATCTAATCTTTTGGGTTTTTATTTCTAATTAGGTCGACCAGTTGTCTATTTATTATTTTTTTTTACTACGCATCAAGCTGCGCTGCTTGTCTTTGCTCCTGTGTGCTCGCGCACTCTCGCCTTTTCCACTTATTTTTATTTTTGATTTATTTTTGATTTATTTTGTCAATTTAAATAAAAAATACGCATCGTGCTGTGCTGTTTGTGTTTGCTTGAGTGCATTCGCGCGCTCTCGCTTTCTCCACTTTACAATTTTTTTGTTATTATTTATCTATTCCTGAGAGTTTATCTTATTTTTTATTTGTTTATTTAAATGAAGTCGACCAGTTGCCTGCCCTTCCTTCCATTATCCGTCACCGAGACAAACTGAACAAAGTTCTGAGGCCGACCTTGTAAAGATGAGGATTCAGGTCTGTCTGCTGTTTACCTTTGCACCTGCGCGCTCTGCCCTTCTCTCCACATTTATGTGTTTGTTTCTTTGTCTATCTAATCTTTTGGGTTTTTATTTCTAATGAGGTCGACCTGTTGTCTATTTATTATTTTTTTTGCTACGCATCAAGCTGCGCTGCTTGTCTTTGCTCCTGTGTGCTCGCGCACTCTCGCCTTTTCCACTTATTTTTATTTTTGATTTATTTTTGATTTATTTTGTCAATTTAAAAAAAATACGCATCGTGCTGTGCGGTTTGTGTTTGCTTGAGTGCATTCGCGCGCTCTCGCTTTCTCCACTTTACAATTTTTTTGTTATTATTTATCTATTCCTCAGAGCTTATCTCATTTTTTATTTGTTTATTTAAATGAAGTCGACCAGATGCCTGCCCTTCCTTCCATTATCCGTCACCGAGACAAACTGAACAAAGTTCTGAGGTCGACCTTGTAAAGATAAGGGTTCAGGTCTGTCTGCTGTTTACCTTTGCTCCTGCTCGCACTTCCCTTCTCTCCACATTTATGTGTTTGTTTGTTTGTCTATCTAATCTTTTGGGTTTTTATTTCTAATGAGGTCGACCAGTTGTCTATTTATTACTTTTTTTAATACGCATCAAGCTGCGCTGCCTGTATTTGCTCCTGTGTGTTCGCGCACTCTCGCCTTTTCCACTTATTTTTATTTTTGATTTATTTTTGATTTATTTTGTCAATTTAAAAAAAAAATAAGCATCGTGCTGTGCTGTATTTATTATTTTTTTTGCTACGCATCAAGCTGCGCTGCTTGTCTTTGCTCCTGTGTGCTCGCGCACTCTCGCCTTTTCCACTTATTTTTATTTTTGATTTATTTTTGATTTATTTTGTCAATTTAAAAAAAAATACGCATCGTGCTGTGCTGTTTGTGTTTGCTTGAGTGCATTCTCGCGCTCTCGCTTTCTCCACTTTACAATTTTTTTGTTATTATTTATCTATTCCTGAGAGTTTATCTTATTTTTTATTTGTTTATTTAAATGAAGTCGACCAGTTGCCTGCCCTTCCTTCCATTATCCGTCACCGAGACAAACTGAACAAAGTTGTCAGGTCGACCTTGTAAAGATAAGGATTCAGGTCTGTCTGCTGTTTACCTTTGCTCCTGCGCGCACTGCCCTTCTCTCCACATTTATGTGTTTGCTTGTTTGTCTATCTAATCTTTTGGGTTTTTATTTCTAATGAGGTCGACCAGTTGTCTATTTATTATTTTTTTTACTACGCATCAAGCTGCGCTGCTTGTCTTTGCTCCTGTGTGCTCGCGCACTCTCGCCTTTTCCACTTATTTTTATTTTTGATTTATTTTTTATTTATTTTGTCAATTTTTAAAAAAAATACGCATCGTGCTGTGCTGTTTGTGTTTGCTTGAGTGCATTCGCGCGCTCTCGCTTTCTCCACTTTACAATTTTTTTGTTATTATTTATCTATTCCTGAGAGTTTATCTTATTTTTTATTTGTTTATTTAAATGAAGTCGACCAGTTGCCTGCCCTTCCTTCCAATATCCATCACCGAGACAAACTGAACAAAGTTCTGAGGTCGACCTTGTAAAGATAAGGATTCAGGTCTGTCTGCTGTTTACCTTTGCTCCTGCGCGCACTTCCCCTCTCTCCACATTTATGTGTTTGTTTGTTTGTCTATCTAATCTTTTGGGTTTTTATTTCTAATGAGGTCGACCAGTTGTCTATTTATTATTTTTTTTACTACGCATCAAGCTTCGCTGCTTGTCTTTGCTCCTGTGTGCTCGCGCACTCTCGCCTTTTCCACTTATGTTTATTTTTGATTTATTTTTGATTTATTTTGTCAATTTAAAAAAAATACGCATCGTGCTGTGCTGTTTGTGTTTGCTTGAGTGCATTCGCGCGCTCTCGCTTTCTCCACTTTACAATTTTTTTGTTATTATTTATCTATTCCTGAGAGTTTATCTTATTTTTTGCTTGTTTATTTAAATGAAGTCGACCAGTTGCCTGCCCTTCCTTCCATTATCCGTCACAGAGACGAACTGAACAAAGTTCTGAGGTCGACCTTGTAAAGATAAGGATTCAGGTCTGTCTGCTCTTTATATTTGCTCCTGCGCGCACTGCCCTTCTCTCCACATTTATGTGTTTGTTTGTCTATCTAATCTTTTGGGTTTTTATTTCTAATTAGGTCGACCAGTTGTCTATTTATTATTTTTTTTTACTACGCATCAAGCTGCGCTGCTTGTCTTTGCTCCTGTGTGCTCGCGCACTCTCGCCTTTTCCACTTATTTTTATTTTTGATTTATTTTTGATTTATTTTGTCAATTTAAATAAAAAATACGCATCGTGCTGTGCTGTTTGTGTTTGCTTGAGTGCATTCGCGCGCTCTCGCTTTCTCCACTTTACAATTTTTTTGTTATTATTTATCTATTCCTGAGAGTTTATCTTATTTTTTATTTGTTTATTTAAATGAAGTCGACCAGTTGCCTGCCCTTCCTTCCATTATCCGTCACCGAGACAAACTGAACAAAGTTCTGAGGCCGACCTTGTAAAGATGAGGATTCAGGTCTGTCTGCTGTTTACCTTTGCACCTGCGCGCACTGCCCTTCTCTCCACATTTATGTGTTTGTTTCTTTGTCTATCTAATCTTTTGGGTTTTTATTTCTAATGAGGTCGACCTGTTGTCTATTTATTATTTTTTTTGCTACGCATCAAGCTGCGCTGCTTGTCTTTGCTCCTGTGTGCTCGCGCACTCTCGCCTTTTCCACTTATTTTTATTTTTGATTTATTTTTGATTTATTTTGTCAATTTAAAAAAAAATACGCATCGTGCTGTGCGGTTTGTGTTTGCTTGAGTGCATTCGCGCGCTCTCGCTTTCTCCACTTTACAATTTTTTTGTTATTATTTATCTATTCCTCAGAGCTTATCTCATTTTTTATTTGTTTATTTAAATGAAGTCGACCAGATGCCTGCCCTTCCTTCCATTATCAGTCACCGAGACAAATGAACAAAGTTCTGAGGTCGACCTTGTAAAGATAAGGATTCAGGTCTGTCTGCTGTTTACCTTTGCTCCTGCGCGCACTGCCCTTCTCTCCACATTTATGTGTTTGTTTGTTTGTCTATCTAATCTTTTGGGTTTTTATTTCTAATGAGGTCGACCAGTTGTCTATTTATTATTTTTTTTACTACGCATCAAGCTGCGCTGCTTGTCTTTGCTCCTGTGTGCTCGCGCACTCTCGCCTTTTCCACTTATTTTTATTTTTGATTTATTTTTGATTTATTTTGTCAATTTAAAAAAAAATACGCATCGTGCTGTGCTGTTTGTGTTTGCTTGAGTGCATTCGCGCGCTCTCGCTTTCTCCACTTTACAATTTTTTTTGTTATTATTTATCTATTCCTGAGAGTTTATCTTATTTTTTATTTGTTTATTTAAATGAAGTCGACCAGTTGCCTGCCCTTCCTTCCAATATCCATCACCGAGACAAACTGAACAAAGTTCTGAGGTCGACCTTGTAAAGATAAGGATTCAGGTCTGTCTGCTGTTTTCCTTTGCTCCTGCGCGCACTGCCCTTCTCTCCACATATATGTGTTTGTTTGTCTATGTAATCTTTTGGGTTTTTATTTCTAATGAGGTCGACCAGTTGTCTATTTATTATTTTTTTTACTACGCATCAAGCTGCGCTGCTTGTCTTTGCTCCTGTGTGCTCGCGCACTCTCGCCTTTTCCACTTATTTTTTTTTTGATTTATTTTTGATTTATTTTGTCAATTTTAAAAAAAAATACGCATAGTGCTGTGCTGTTTGTGTTTGCTTGAGTGCATTCGCGCGCTCTCGCTTTCTCCACTTTACAATTTTTTTGTTATTATTTATCTATTCCTGAGAGTTTATCTTATTTTTATTTGTTTATTTAAATGAAGTCGACCTGTTGCCTGCCCTTCCTTCCATTATCCGTCACCGAGACAAACTGAACAAAGTTCTGAGGTCGACCTTGTAAAGATAAGGGTTCAGGTCTGTCTGCTGTTTACCTTTGCTCCTGCGCGCACTGCCCTTCTCTCCACATTTATGTGTTTGTTTGTGTATCTAATCTTTTGGGTTTTTATTTCTAATGAGGTCGACCAGTTGTCTATTTATTATTTTTTTTGCTACGCATCAAGCTGCGCTGCTTGTCTTTGCTCCTGTGTGCTCGCGCACTCTCGCCTTTTCCACTTATTTTTATTTTTGATTTATTTTTGATTTATTTTGTCAATTTAAAAAAAATACGCATCGTGCTGTGCTGTTTGTGTTTGCTTGAGTGCATTCGCGCGCTCTCGCTTTCTCCACTTTACAATTTTTTTGTTATTATTTATCTATTCCTTAGTGTTTATCTTATTTTTTATTTGTTTATTTAAATGAAGTCGACCAGTTGCCTGCCCTTCCTTCCATTATCCGTCACCGAGACAAACTGAACAAAGTTCTGAGGTCGACCTTGTAAAGATAAGGATTCAGGTCTGTCTGCTCTTTATATTTGCTCCTGCGCGCACTGCCCTTCTCTCCACATTTATGTGTTTGTTTGTCTATCTAATCTTTTGGGTTTTTATTTCTAATTAGGTCGACCAGTTGTCTATTTATTATTTTTTTTTACTACGCATCAAGCTGCGCTGCTTGTCTTTGCTCCTGTGTGCTCGCGCACTCTCGCCTTTTCCACTTATTTTTATTTTTGATTTATTTTTGATTTATTTTGTCAATTTAAATAAAAAATACGCATCGTGCTGTGCTGTTTGTGTTTGCTTGAGTGCATTCGCGCGCTCTCGCTTTCTCCACTTTACAATTTTTTTGTTATTATTTATCTATTCCTGAGAGTTTATCTTATTTTTTATTTGTTTATTTAAATGAAGTCGACCAGTTGCCTGCCCTTCCTTCCATTATCCGTCACCGAGACAAACTGAACAAAGTTCTGAGGCCGACCTTGTAAAGATGAGGATTCAGGTCTGTCTGCTGTTTACCTTTGCACCTGCGCGCACTGCCCTTCTCTCCACATTTATGTGTTTGTTTCTTTGTCTATCTAATCTTTTGGGTTTTTATTTCTAATGAGGTCGACCAGTTGTCTATTTATTATTTTTTTTGCTACGCATCAAGCTGCGCTGCTTGTCTTTGCTCCTGTGTGCTCGCGCACTCTCGCCTTTTCCACTTATTTTTATTTTTGATTTATTTTTGATTTATTTTGTCATTTTAAAAAAAAATACGCATCGTGCTGTGCGGTTTGTGTTTGCTTGAGTGCATTCGCGCGCTCTCGCTTTCTCCACTTTACAATTTTTTTGTTATTATTTATCTATTCCTCAGAGCTTATCTCATTTTTTATTTGTTTATTTAAATGAAGTCGACCAGATGCCTGCCCTTCCTTCCATTATCCGTCACCGAGACAAACTGAACAAAGTTCTGAGGTCGACCTTGTAAAGATAAGGGTTCAGGTCTGTCTGCTGTTTACCTTTGCTCCTGCTCGCACTTCCCTTCTCTCCACATTTATGTGTTTGTTTGTTTGTCTATCTAATCTTTTGGGTTTTTATTTCTAATGAGGTCGACCAGTTGTCTATTTATTACTTTTTTTAATACGCATCAAGCTGCGCTGCCTGTATTTGCTCCTGTGTGTTCGCGCACTCTCGCCTTTTCCACTTATTTTTATTTTTGATTTATTTTTGATTTATTTTGTCAATTTAAAAAAAAAAATAAGCATCGTGCTGTGCTGTATTTATTATTTTTTTTGCTACGCATCAAGCTGCGCTGCTTGTCTTTGCTCCTGTGTGCTCGCGCACTCTCGCCTTTTCCACTTATTTTTATTTTTGATTTATTTTTGATTTATTTTGTCAATTTTAAAAAAAATACGCATCGTGCTGTGCTGTTTGTGTTTGCTTGAGTGCATTCTCGCGCTCTCGCTTTCTCCACTTTACAATTTTTTTGTTATTATTTATCTATTCCTGAGAGTTTATCTTATTTTTTATTTGTTTATTTAAATGAAGTCGACCAGTTGCCTGCCCTTCCTTCCATTATCCGTCACCGAGACAAACTGAACAAAGTTGTCAGGTCGACCTTGTAAAGATAAGGATTCAGGTCTGTCTGCTGTTTACCTTTGCTCCTGCGCGCACTGCCCTTCTCTCCACATTTATGTGTTTGTTTGTTTGTCTATCTAATCTTTTGGGTTTTTATTTCTAATGAGGTCGACCAGTTGTCTATTTATTATTTTTTTTACTACGCATCAAGCTGCGCTGCTTGTCTTTGCTCCTGTGTGCTCGCGCACTCTCGCCTTTTCCACTTATTTTTATTTTTGATTTATTTTTTATTTATTTTGTCAATTTAAAAAAAATACGCATCGTGCTGTGCTGTTTGTGTTTGCTTGAGTGCATTCGCGCGCTCTCGCTTTCTCCACTTTACAATTTTTTTGTTATTATTTATCTATTCCTGAGAGTTTATCTTATTTTTTGCTTGTTTATTTAAATGAAGTCGACCAGTTGCCTGCCCTTCCTTCCATTATCCGTCACCGAGACGAACTGAACAAAGTTCTGAGGTCGACCTTGTAAAGATAAGGACTCAGGTCTGTCTGCTGTTTACCTTTGCTCCTGCGCGCACTGCCCTTCTCTCCACATTTATGTGTTTGTTTGTTTGTCTATCTAATCTTTTGGGTTTTTATTTCTAATGAGGTCGACCAGTTGTCTATTTATTATTTTTTTTACTACGCATCAAGCTGCGCTGCTTGTCTTTGCTCCTGTGTGCTCGCGCACTCTCGCCTTTTCCACTTATTTTTATTTTTGATTTATTTTTGATTTATTTTGTCAATTTAAAAAAAAAATACGCATCGTGCTGTGCTGTTTGTGTTTGCTTGAGTGCATTCTCGCGCTCTCGCTTTGTCCACTTTACAATTTTTTTGTTATTATTTATCTATTCCTGAGAGTTTATCTTATTTTTTATTTGTTTATTTAAATGAAGTCGACCAGTTGCCTGCCCTTCCTTCCATTATCCGTCACCGAGACAAACTGAACAAAGTTGTCAGGTCGACCTTGTAAAGATAAGGATTCAGGTCTGTCTGCTGTTTACCTTTGCTCCTGCGCGCACTGCCCTTCTCTCCACATTTATGTGTTTGTTTGTTTGTCTATCTAATCTTTTGGGTTTTTATTTCTAATGAGGTCGACCAGTTGTCTATTTATTATTTTTTTTACTACGCATCAAGCTGCGCTGCTTGTCTTTGCTCCTGTGTGCTCGCGCACTCTCGCCTTTTCCACTTATTTTTATTTTTGATTTATTTTTGATTTATTTTGTCAATTTTTAAAAAAAATACGCATCGTGCTGTGCTGTTTGTGTTTGCTTGAGTGCATTCGCGCGCTCTCGCTTTCTCCACTTTACAATTTTTTTGTTATTATTTATCTATTCCTGAGAGTTTATCTTATTTTTTATTTGTTTATTTAAATGAAGTCGACCAGTTGCCTGCCCTTCCTTCCAATATCCATCACCGAGACAAACTGAACAAAGTTCTGAGGTCGACCTTGTAAAGATAAGGATTCAGGTCTGTCTGCTGTTTACCTTTGCTCCTGCGCGCACTTCCCCTCTCTCCACATTTATGTGTTTGTTTGTTTGTCTATCTAATCTTTTGGGTTTTTATTTCTAATGAGGTCGACCAGTTGTCTATTTATTATTTTTTTTACTACGCATCAAGCTTCGCTGCTTGTCTTTGCTCCTGTGTGCTCGCGCACTCTCGCCTATTCCACTTATGTTTATTTTTGATTTATTTTGTCAATTTAAAAAAAATACGCATCGTGTTGTGCTGTTTGTGTTTGCTTGAGTGCATTCGCGCGCTCTCGCTTTCTCCACTTTACAATTTTTTTGTTATTATTTATCTATTCCTGAGAGTTTATCTTATTTTTTATTTGTTTATTTAAATGAAGTCGACCAGTTGCCTGCCCTTCCTTCCATTATCAGTCACCGAGACAAATGAACAAAGTTCTGAGGTCGACCTTGTAAAGATAAGGATTCAGGTCTGTCTGCTGTTTACCTTTGCTCCTGCGCGCACTGCCCTTCTCTCCACATTTATGTGTTTGTTTGTTTGTCTATCTAATCTTTTGGGTTTTTATTTCTAATGAGGTCGACCAGTTGTCTATTTATTATTTTTTTTACTACGCATCAAGCTGCGCTGCTTGTCTTTGCTCCTGTGTGCTCGTGCACTCTCGCCTTTTCCACTTATGTTTATTTTTGATTTATTTTTGATTTATTTTGTCAATTTAAAAAAAATATGCATCGTGCTGTGCTGTTTGTGTTTGCTTGAGTGCATTCGCGCGCTCTCGCTTTCTCCACTTTACAATTTTTTTGTTATTATTTATCTATTCCTGAGAGTTTATCTTATTTTTATTTGTTTATTTAAATGAAGTCGACCAGTTTCCTGCGCTTCCTTCCATTATCCGTCACCGATAAAAACTGAACAAAGTTCTGAGGTCGACCTTGTAAAGATAAGGATTCAGGTCTGTCTGCTCTTTACCTTTGCTCCTGCCCGCACTGCCCTTCTCTCCACATTTATGTGTTTGTTTGTCTATCTAATCTTTTGGGTTTTTATTTCTAATTAGGTCGACCAGTTGTCTATTTATTATTTTTTTTTACTACGCATCAAGCTGCGCTGCTTGTCTTTGCTCCTGTGTGCTCGCGCACTCTCGCCTTTTCCACTTATTTTTATTTTTGATTTATTTTTGATTTATTTTGTCAATTTAAATAAAAAATACGCATCGTGCTGTGCTGTTTGTGTTTGCTTGAGTGCATTCGCGCGCTCTCGCTTTCTCCACTTTACAATATTTTTGTTATTATTTATCTATTCCTGAGAGTTTATCTTATTTTTTATTTGTTTATTTAAATGAAGTCGACCAGTTGCCTGCCCTTCCTTCCATTATCCGTCACCGAGACGAACTGAACAAAGTTCTGAGGCCGACCTTGTAAAGATAAGGATTCAGGTCTGTCTGCTGTTTACCTTTGCACCTGCGCGCACTGCCCTTCTATCCACATTTATGTGTTTGTTTCTTTGTCTATCTAATCTTTTGGGTTTTTATTTCTAATGAGGTCGACCAGTTGTCTATTTATTATTTTTTTTGCTACGCATCAAGCTGCGCTGCTTGTCTTTGCTCCTGTGTGCTCGCGCACTCTCGCCTTTTCCACTTATTTTTATTTTTGATTTATTTTGTCAATTTAAAAAAAAAATACGCATCGTGCTGTGCGGTTTGTGTTTGCTTGAGTGCATTCGCGCGCTCTCGCTTTCTCCACTTTACAATTTTTTTGTTATTATTTATCTATTCCTCAGAGCTTATCTCATTTTTTATTTGTTTATTTAAATGAAGTCGACCAGATGCCTGCCCTTCCTTCCATTATCCGTCACCGAGACAAACTGAACAAAGTTCTGAGGTCGACCTTGTAAAGATAAGGGTTCAGGTCTGTCTGCTGTTTACCTTTGCTCCTGCTCGCACTGCCCTTCTCTCCACATTTATGTGTTTGTTTGTTTGTCTATCTAATCTTTTGGGTTTTTATTTCTAATGAGGTCGACCAGTTGTCTATTTATTACTTTTTTTAATACGCATCAAGCTGCGCTGCCTGTCTTTGCTCCTGTGTGCTCGTGCACTCTCGCCTTTTCCACTTATTTTTATTTTTGATTTATTTTTGATTTATTTTGTCAATTTAAAAAAAAATACGCATCGTGCTGTGCTGTATTTATTATTTTTTTGACTACGCATCAAGCTGCGCTGCTTGTCTTTGCTCCTGTGTGCTCGCGCACTCTCGCCTTTTCCACTTATTTTTATTTTTGATTTATTTTGTCAATTTAAAAAAAATACGCATCATGCTGCGCTGTTTGTGTTTGCTTGAGTGCATTCGCGCGCTCTCGCTTTCTCCACTTTACAATTTTTTTGTTATTATTTATCTATTCCTGAGAGTTTATCTTATATTTTATTTGTTTATTTAAATGAAGTCGACCAGTTGCCTGCCCTTACTTCCATTATCCGTCACCGAGACAAACTGAACAGAGTTCTGAGGTCGACCTTGTAAAGATAAGGATTCAGGTCTGTCTGCTGTTTACCTTTGCTCCTGCGCGCACTGCCCTTCTCTCCACATTTATGTGTTTGTTTGTTTGTCTATCTAATCTTTTGGGTTTTTATTTCTAATGAGGTCGACCAGTTGTCTATTTATTATTTTTTTTACGACACATCAAGCTGCGCTGCTTGTCTTTGCTCCTGTGTGCTCGCGCACTCTCGCCTTTTCCACTTATTTTTATTTTGGATTTATTTTTGTTTTATTTTGTCAATTAAAAAAAATACGCATCGTGCTGTGCTGTTTGTGTTTGCTTGAGTGCATTCGAGCGCTCTCGCTTTCTCCACTTTACAATTTTTTGTTATTATTTATCTATTCCTGAGAGTTTATCTTATTTTTTATTTGTTTATTTAAATGAAGTCGACCAGTTGCCTGCCCTTCCTTCCATTATCTGTCACCAATACAAACTGAACAAAGTTCTGAGGTCGACCTTGTAAGGATAAGGATTCAGGTCTGTCTGCTGCTTACCTTTGCTCCTGCGTGCACTGCCCTTCTCTCCACATTTATGTGTTTGTTTGTTTGTCTATCTAATCTTTTGGGTTTTTATTTCTAATGAGGTCGACCAGTTGTCTATTTATTATTTTTTTTACTACGCATCAAGCTGCGCTGCTTGTCTTTGCTCCTGTGTGCTCGCGCACTCTCGCCTTTTCCACTTATTTTTATTTTTGATTTATTTTTGATTTATTTTGTCAATTTTTAAAAAAAATACGCATCGTGCTGTGCTGTTTGTGTTTGCTTGAGTGCATTCGCGCGCTCTCGCTTTCTCCACTTTACAATTTTTTTGTTATTATTTATCTATTCCTGAGAGTTTATCTTATTTTTTATTTGTTTATTTAAATGAAGTCGACCAGTTGCCTGCCCTTCCTTCCAATATCCATCACCGAGACAAACTGAACAAAGTTCTGAGGTCGACCTTGTAAAGATAAGGATCCAGGTCTGTCTGCTGTTTACCTTTGCTCCTGCGCGCACTTCCCCTCTCTCCACATTTATGTGTTTGCTTTGTTTGTCTATCTAATCTTTTGGGTTTTTATTTCTAATGAGGTCGACCAGTTGTCTATTTATTATTTTTTTTACTACGCATCAAGCTTCGCTGCTTGTCTTTGCTCCTGTGTGCTCGCGCACTCTCGCCTTTTCCACTTATGTTTATTTTTGATTTATTTTTGATTTATTTTGTCAATTTTAAAAAAAATACGCATCGTGCTGTGCTGTTTGTGTTTGCTTGAGTGCATTCGCGCGCTCTCGCTTTCTCCACTTTACAATTTTTTTGTTATTATTTATCTATTCCTGAGAGTTTATCTTATTTTTTGCTTGTTTATTTAAATGAAGTCGACCAGTTGCCTGCCCTTCCTTCCATTATCCGTCACAGAGACGAACTGAACAAAGTTCTGAGGTCGACCTTGTAAAGATAAGGACTCAGGTCTGTCTGCTGTTTACCTTTGCTCCTGCGCGCAATGCCCTTCTCTCCACATTTATGTGTTTGTTTCTTTGTCTATGTAATCTTTTGGGTTTTAATTTCTAATGAGGTCGACCAGTTGTCTATTTATTATTTTTTTTACTACGCATCAAGCTGCGCTGCTTGTCTTTGCTCCTGTGTGCTCGCGCACTCTCGCCTATTCCACTTATGTTTATTTTTGATTTATTTTGTCAATTTAAAAAAAATACGCATCGTGTTGTGCTGTTTGTGTTTGCTTGAGTGCATTCGCGCGCTCTCGCTTTCTCCACTTTACAATTTTTTTGTTATTATTTATCTATTCCTGAGAGTTTATCTTATTTTTTATTTGTTTATTTAAATGAAGTCGACCAGTTGCCTGCCCTTCCTTCCATTATCAGTCACCGAGACAAATGAACAAAGTTCTGAGGTCGACCTTGTAAAGATAAGGATTCAGGTCTGTCTGCTGTTTACCTTTGCTCCTGCGCGCACTGCCCTTCTCTCCACATTTATGTGTTTGTTTGTTTGTCTATCTAATCTTTTGGGTTTTTATTTCTAATGAGGTCGACCAGTTGTCCTATTTATTATTTTTTTTACTACGCATCAAGCTGCGCTGCTTGTCTTTGCTCCTGTGTGCTCGCGCACTCTCGCCTTTTCCACTTATTTTTATTTTTGATTTATTTTTGATTTATTTTGTCAATTTAAAAAAAAATACGCATCGTGCTGTGCTGTTTGTGTTTGCTTGAGTGCATTCGCGCGCTCTCGCTTTCTCCACTTTACAATTTTTTTTTGTTATTATTTATCTATTCCTGAGAGTTTATCTTATTTTTTATTTGTTTATTTAATGAAGTCGACCAGTTGCCTGCCCTCCTTCCAATATCCATCACCGAGACAAACTGAACAAAGTTCTGAGGTCGACCTTGTAAAGATAAGGATTCAGGTCTGTCTGCTGTTTTCTTTGCTCCTGCGCGCACTGCCCTTCTCTCCACATATATGTGTTTGTTTGTCTATGTAATCTTTTGGGTTTTTATTTCTAATGAGGTCGCCCAGTTGTCTATTTATTATTTTTTTTACTACGCATCAAGCTGCGCTGCTTGTCTTTGCTCCTGTGTGCTCGCGCACTCTCGCCTTTTCACTTATTTTTTTTTGATTTATTTTTGATTTATTTTGTCAATTTTAAAAAAAATACGCATAGTGCTGTGCTGTTTGTGTTTGCTTGAGTGCATTCGCGCGCTCTCGCTTTCTCCACTTTACAATTTTTTTGTTATTATTTATCTATTCCTGAGAGTTTATCTTATTTTTATTTGTTTATTTAAATGAAGTCGACCTGTTGCCTGCCCTTCCTTCCATTATCCGTCACCGAGACAAACTGAACAAAGTTCTGAGGTCGACCTTGTAAAGATAAGGGTTCAGGTCTGTCTGCTGTTTACCTTTGCTCCTGCGCGCACTGCCCTTCTCTCCACATTTATGTGTTTGTTTGTGTATCTAATCTTTTGGGGTTTTATTTCTAATGAGGTCGACCAGTTGTCTATTTATTATTTTTTTTGCTACGCATCAAGCTGCGCTGCTTGTCTTTGCTCCTGTGTGCTCGCGCACTCTCGCCTTTTCCACTTATTTTTATTTTTGATTTATTTTTGATTTATTTTGTCAATTTAAAAAAAATACGCATCGTGCTGTGCTGTTTGTGTTTGCTTGAGTGCATTCGCGCGCTCTCGCTTTCTCCACTTTACAATTTTTTTGTTATTATTTATCTATTCCTAGAGTTTATCTTATTTTTTATTTGTTTATTTAAATGAAGTCGACCAGTTGCCTGCCCTTCCTTCCATTATCCGTCACCGAGACAAACTGAACAAAGTTCTGAGGTCGACCTTGTAAAGATAAGGATTCAGGTCTGTCTGCTCTTTATATTTGCTCCTGCGCGCACTGCCCTTCTCTCCACATTTATGTGTTTGTTTGTCTATCTAATCTTTTGGGTTTTTATTTCTAATTAGGTCGACCAGTTGTCTATTTATTATTTTTTTTTACTACGCATCAAGCTGCGCTGCTTGTCTTTGCTCCTGTGTGCTCGCGCACTCTCGCCTTTTCCACTTATTTTTATTTTTGATTTATTTTTGATTTATTTTGTCAATTTAAATAAAAAATACGCATCGTGCTGTGCTGTTTGTGTTTGCTTGAGTGCATTCGCGCGCTCTCCGCTTTCTCCACTTTACAATTTTTTTGTTATTATTTATCTATTCCTGAGAGTTTATCTTATTTTTTATTTGTTTATTTAAATGAAGTCGACCAGTTGCTGCCCTTCCTTCCATTATCCGTCACCGAGACAAACTGAACAAAGTTCTGAGGTCGACCTTGTAAAGATGAGGATTCAGGTCTGTCTGCTGTTTACCTTTGCACCTGCGCGCACTGCCCTTCTCTCCACATTTATGTGTTTGTTTCTTTGTCTATCTAATCTTTTGGGTTTTTATTTCTAATGAGGTCGACCAGTTGTCTATTTATTATTTTTTTTGCTACGCATCAAGCTGCGCTGCTTGTCTTTGCTCCTGTGTGCTCGCGCACTCTCGCCTTTTCCACTTATTTTTATTTTGATTTATTTTTGATTTATTTTGTCAATTTAAAAAAAATACGCATCGTGCTGTGCGTTTGTGTTTGCTTGAGTGCATTCGCGCGCTCTCGCTTTCTCCACTTTACAATTTTTTTGTTATTATTTATCTATTCCTCAGAGCTTATCTCATTTTTTATTTGTTTATTTAAATGAAGTCGACCAGATGCCTGCCCTTCCTTCCATTATCCGTCACCGAGACAAACTGAACAAAGTTCTGAGGTCGACCTTGTAAAGATAAGGGTTCAGGTCTGTCTGCTGTTTACCTTTGCTCCTGCTCGCACTTCCCTTCTCTCCACATTTATGTGTTTGTTTGTTTGTCTATCTAATCTTTTGGGTTTTTATTTCTAATGAGGTCGACCAGTTGTCTATTTATTACTTTTTTTAATACGCATCAAGCTGCGCTGCCTGTATTTGCTCCTGTGTGTTCGCGCACTCTCGCCTTTTCCACTTATTTTTATTTTTGATTTATTTTTGATTTATTTTGTCAATTTAAAAAAAAAATAAGCATCGTGCTGTGCTGTATTTATTATTTTTTTGCTACGCATCAAGCTGCGCTGCTTGTCTTTGCTCCTGTGTGCTCGCGCACTCTCGCCTTTTCCACTTATTTTTATTTTTGATTTATTTTTGATTTATTTTGTCAATTTAAAAAAAATACGCATCGTGCTGTGCTGTTTGTGTTTGCTTGAGTGCATTCTCGCGCTCTCGCTTTCTCCACTTTACAATTTTTTTGTTATTATTTATCTATTCCTGAGAGTTTATCTTATTTTTTATTTGTTTATTTAAATGAAGTCGACCCAGTTGCCTGCCCTTCCTTCCATTATCCGTCACCGAGACAAACTGAACAAAGTTGTCAGGTCGACCTTGTAAAGATAAGGATTCAGGTCTGTCTGCTGTTTACCTTTGCTCCTGCGCGCACTGCCCTTCTCTCCACATTT
>NW_025958434.1:0-53242 GCF_023159225.1 Perognathus longimembris pacificus | reverse complement strand
CGCGCACTCTCGCCTTTTCCACTTATTTTTATTTTTTGATTTATTTTTTATTTATTTTGTCAATTTAAAAAAAAATACGCATCGTGCTGTGCTGTTTGTGTTTGCTTGAGTGCATTCGCGCGCTCTCGCTTTCTCCACTTTACAATTTTTTTGTTATTATTTATCTATTCCTGAGAGTTTATCTTATTTTTTATTTGTTTATTTAAATGAAGTCGACCAGTTTCCTCCCTTCCTTCCATTATCCGTCACCGAGACAAACTGAACAAAGTTCTGAGGTCGACCTTGTAAAGATAAGGATTCAGGTCTGTCTGCTGTTTACCTTTGCTCCTGCGCGCACTGCCCCTTCTCTCCACATTTATGTGTTTGTTTGTTTGTCTATCTAATCTTTTGGGTTTTTATTTCTAATGAGGTCGACCAGTTGTCTATTTATTATTTTTTTTACTACGCATCAAGCTGCGCTGCTTGTCTTTGCTCCTGTGTGCTCGCGCACTCTCGCCTTTTCCACTTATTTTTATTTTTGATTTATTTTTGATTTATTTTGTCAATTTTAAAAAAAATTCGCATCGTGCTGTGCTGTTTGTGTTTGCTTGAGTGCATTGCGCGCTCTCCGCTTTCTCCACTTTACAATTTTTTTGTTATTATTTATCTATTCCTGAGAGTTTATCTATTTTTTATTTGTTTATTTAAATGAAGTCGACCAGTTGCCTGCCCTTCCTTCCATTATCCGTCACCGAGAAAAACTGAACAAAGTTCTGAGGTCGACCTTGTAAAGATAAGTATTCAGGTCTGTCTGCTGATTACCTTTGCTCCTGCGCGCATTGCCCATCTCTGCACATTTATGTGTTTGTTTGTTTGTCTATCTAATCTTTTGGGTTTTTATTTCTAATGAGATCGACCAGTTGTCTATTTATTATTTTTTTTACTACGCATCAAGCTGTGCTGCTTGTCTTTGCTCCTGTGTGCTCGCGCACTCCTCGCCTTTTCCACTTATTGTTATTTTTGAATTATTTTTGATTTATTTTGTCAATTTAAAAAAAGATACGCATCGTGCTGTGCCGTTTGTGTTTGCTTGAGTGCATTCGCGCGCTCTCGCTTTCTGCACTTTACAATTTTTTTGTTATTATTTATCTATTCCTGAGAGTTTATCTTATTTTTTATTTGTTTATTTAAATGAAGTCGACCAGTTGCCTGCCCTTCCCTCCATTATCCGTCACCGAGACAAACTGAACAATGTTCTGAGGTCGACCTTGTAAAGATAAGTATTCAGGTCTGTCTGCTTTTTACCTTTGCTCCTGCGCGCACTGCCCATCTCTCCACATTTATGTGTTTGTTTGTTTGTCTATCAAATCTTTTGGGTTTTTATTTCTAATGAGGTCGACCAGTTGTCTATTTATTATTTTTTTTACTACGCATCAAGCTGCGCTGCTTGTCTTTGCTCCTGTGTGCTCGCGCACTCTCGCCTTTTCCATTTATTTTTATTTTTGATTTATTTTTGATTTATTTTGTCAATTTAAAAAAAATACGCATCGTGCTGTGCTGTTTGTGTTTGCTTGAGTGCATTCGCGCGCTCTCGCTTTCTCCACTTTATAATTTTTTTGTATTATTTATCTATTCCTGAGAGTTTATCTTATTTTTTATTTGTTTATTTAAATGAAGTCGACCAGCTGCCTGCCCTTCCTTCCATTATCCGTCACCGAGACAAACTGAACAATGTTCTGAGGTCGACCTTGTAAAGATAAGGATTCAGGTCTGTCTGCTGTTTACCTTTGCTCCTGCGCGCACTGCCCTTCTCAACACATTTATGTGTTTGTTTGTTTGTCTATCTAATCTTTTGGGTTTTTATTTCTAATGAGGTCGACCAGTTGTCTATTTATTATTTTTTTTACTACGCATCAAGCTGCGCTGCTTGTCTTTGCTCCTGTGTGCTCGCGCACTCTCGCCTTTTCCACTTATTTTTATTTTTGATTTATTTTTGATTTATTTTGTCAATTTAAAAAAAATACGCATCGTGCTGTGCTGTTTGTGTTTGCTTGAGTGCATTCGCGCGCTCCTCGCTTTCTCCACTTTACAATTTTTTTGTTATTATTTATCTATTCCTGAGAGTTTATCTTATTTTTTATTTGTTTATTTAAATGAAGTCGACCAGTTTCCTGCCCTTCCTTCCATTATACGTCAGCGAGACAAACTGAACAAAGTTCTGAGGTCGACCTTGTAAAGATAAGGATTCAGGTCTGTCTGCTGTTTACCTTTGCTCCTGCGCGCACTGCCCTTCTCTCCACATTATGTGTTTGTTTGTTTTTCTATCTAATCTTTTGGGTTTTTATTTCTAGTGATGTCGACCAGTTGTCTATTTATTATTTTTTTACTACGCATCAAGCTGCGCTGCTTGTCTTTGCTCCTGTGTACTCGCGCACTCTCGCCTTTTCCACTTATTTTTATTTTTGATTTATTTTTGATTTATTTTGTCAATTTTAAAAAAAAATACGCATCGTGCTGTGCTGTTTGTGTTGCTTGAGTGCATTCGCGTGCTCTCCCTTTCTCCACTTTACAATTTTTTTGTTATTATTTATCTATTCCTGAGAGTTTATCTTATTTTTTATTTGTTTATTTAAATGAAGTTGACCAGTTGCCTGCCCTTCCTTCCATTATCCGTCACCGAGACAAACTGAACAAAGTTCTGAGGTCGACCTTGTAAAGATAAGGATTCAGGTCTGTCTGCTGTTTACCTTTGCTCCTGCGCGCACTGCCCTTCTCTCCACATTTATGTGTTTGTTTGTTCGTCTATCTATCTTTTGGGTTTTTATTTCTAATGAGGTCGACCAGTTGTCTATTTATATTTTTTTACTACGCATCAAGCTGCGCTGCTTGTCTTTGCTCCTGTGTGCTCGCGCACTCTCGCCTTTTCCACTTATTTTTATTTTTGATTTATTTTTGATTTATTTTGTCAAATTTTAAAAAAAATACGCATCGTGCTGTGCTGTTTGTGTTTGCTTGAGTGCATTTGCGCGCTCTCGCTTTCTCCACTTTACAATTTTTTTGTTATTATGTATCTATTCCTGAGAGTTTATATTATTTTTATTTGTTTATTTAAATGAAGTCGACCAGTTGCCTGCCCTCCTTCCATCATCCGTCACCGAGACAAACTGAACAAAGTTCTGAGCTCGACCTTGTAAAGATAAGGATTCAGGTCTGTCTGCTGTTTACCTTTGCTCCTGCGCGCACTGTCCTTCTCTCCACATTTATGTGTTAGTTTGTTTGTCTATCAAATCTTTTGGGTTGTTATTTCTAATGAGGTCGACCCGTTGTCTATTTATTATTTTTTTTTACTACGCATCAAGCTGCGCTACTTGTCTTTGCTCCTGTGTGCTCGCGGACTCTCGCCTTTTCCACTTATTTTTATTTTTGATTTATTTTTTATTTATTTTGTCAATTTAAAAAAACAATACGCATCGTGCTGTGCTGTTTGTGTTTGCTTGAGTGCATTCGCGCGCTCTCGCTTTGTGCACTTTACAATTTTTTTGTTATTATTTATCTATTCCTGAGAGTTTATCTTATTTTTATTTGTTTATTTAAATGAAGTCGACCAGTTGCCTGCCCTTCCTTCCATTATCCGTCACCGAGAAAAACTGAACAAAGTTCTGAGGTCGACCTTGTAAAGATAAGTATTCAGGTCTGTCTGCTGTTTACCTTTGCTCCTGCGCGCATTGCCCATCTCGGCACATTTATGTGTTTGTTTGTTTGTCTATCTAATCTTTTGGGTTTTTATTTCTAATGAGGTCGACCAGTTGTCTATTTATTATTTTTTTTACTACGCATCAAGCTGCGCTGCTTGTCTTTGCTCCTGTGTGCTCGCGCACTCTCGCCTTTTCCACTTATTGTTATTTTTGATTTATTTTTGATTTATTTGGTCAATTTTAAAAAAAATACGCATCGTGCTGTGCTGTTTGTGTTTGCTTGAGTGCATTCGCGCGCTCTCGCTTTCCTCCACTTTACAATTTTTTTGGTTATTATTTATCTATTCCTGAGAGTTTATCTCATTTTTTATTTGTTTATTTAAATGAAGTCGACCAGTTGCCTGCCCTTCCTTCCATTATCCGTCACCGAGACAAACTGAACAAAGTTCTGAGGTCGACCTTGTAAAGATAAGGATTCAGGTCTGTCTGCTCTTTACCTTTGCTCCTGCGCGCATTGCCCATCTCTGCACATTTATGTGTTTGTTTGTTTGTCTATCTAATCTTTTGGGTTTTTATTTCTAATGAGGGTCGACCAGTTGTCTATTTATTATTTTCTTTACTACGCATCAAGCTGCGCTGCTTGTCTTTGCTCCTGTGTGCTCGCGCACCTCTCGCCTTTTCCACTTATTTTTATTTTTGATTTATTTTTTATTTATTTTGTCAATTTAAAAAAAAATACGCATCGTGCTGTGCTGTTTGTGTTTGCTTGAGTGCATTCGCGCGCTCTCGCTTTCTCCACTTTACAATTTTTTTGTTATTATTATCTATTCCTGAGAGTTTATCTTATTTTTTATTTGTTTATTTAAATGAAGTCGACCAGTTGCCTGCCCTTCCTTCCATTATCCGTCACCGAGACAAACTGAACAAAGTTCTGAGGTCGACCTTGTAAAGATAAGGATTCAGGTCTGTCTGCTGTTTACCTTTGCTCCTGCCCGCACTGCCCTTCTCTCCACATTTATGTGTTTGTTTGTTTGTCTATCTAATCTTTTGGGTTTTTATTTCTAATGAGGTCGACCAGTTGTCTATTTATTATTTTTTTACTACGCATCAAGCTGCGCTGCTTGTCTTTGCTCCTGTGTGCTCGCGCACTCTCGCCTTTTCCACTTATTGTTATTTTTGATTTATTTTTGATTTATTTGGTCAATATAAAAAAAAAATACGCATCGTGCTGTGCTGTTTGTGTTTGCTTGAGTGCATTCGCGCGCTCTCGCTTTGTGCACTTTACAATTTTTTTGTTATTATTTATCTATTCCTGAGAGTTTATCTTATTTTTTATTTGTTTATTTAAATGAAGTCGACCAGTTTCCTCCCTTCCTTCCATTATCCGTCACCGAGACAAACTGAACAAAGTTCTGAGGTCGACCTTGTAAAGATAAGGATTCAGGTCTGTCTGCTGTTTACCTTTGCTCCTGCGCGCACTGCCCTTCTCTCCACATTTATGTGTTTGTTTGTTTGTCTATCTAATCTTTGGGTTTTTATTTCTAATGAGGTCGACCAGTTGTCTATTTATTATTTTTTTTACTACGCATCAAGCTGCCCTGCTTGTCTTTGCTCCTGTGTGCTCGCGCACTCTCGCCTTTTCCACTTATTTTTATTTTTGATTTATTTTTGATTTATTTTGTCAATTTTAAAAAAAAATTCGCATCGTGCTGTGCTGTTTGTGTTTGCTTGAGTGCATTTGCGTGCTCTCGCATTCTCCACTTTACAATTTTTTTTGTTATTATTTATCTATCCTGAGAGTTTATCTTATTTTTTATTTGTTTATTTAAATGAAGTCGACCAGTTGCCTGCCCTTCCTTCCATTATCCGTCACCGAGAAAAACTGAACAAAGTTCTGAGGTCGACCTTGTAAAGATAAGTATTCAGGTCTGTCTGCTGTTTACCTTTGCTCCTTCGCGCATTGCCCATCTCGGCACATTTATGTGTTTGTTTGTTTGTCTATCTAATCTTTTGGGTTTTTATTTCTATGAGGTCGACCAGTTGTCTATTTATTATTTTTTTTACTACGCATCAAGCTGCGCTGCTTGTCTTTGCTCCTGTGTGCTCGCGCACTTCTCGCCTTTTCCACTTATTTTTATTTTTGATTTATTTTTATTTATTTTGTCAATTTAAAAAAAATACGCATCGTGCTGTGCTGTTTGTGTTTGCTTGAGTGCATTCGCGCGCTCTCCGCTTTCTCCACTTTACAATTTTTTGTTATTATTTATCTATTCCTGAGAGTTTATCTTATTTTTTATTTGTTTATTTAAATGAAGTCGACCAGTTGCCTGCCCTTCCTTCCATTATCCGTCACCCGAGACAAACTGAACAAAGTTCTGAGGTCGACCTTGTAAAGATAAGGATTCAGGTCTGTCTGCTGTTTACCTTTGCTCCTGCCCGCACTGCCCTTCTCTCCACATTTATGTGTTTGTTTGTTTGTCTATCTAATCTTTTGGGTTTTTATTTCTAATGAGGTCGACCAGTTGTCTATTTATTATTTTCTTTACTACGCATCAAGCTGCGCTGCTTGTCTTTGCTCCTGTGTGCTCGCGCACTCTCGCCTTTTCCACTTATTTTTATTTTTGATTTATTTTTTATTTATTTTGTCAATTTAAAAAAAAATACGCATCGTGCTGTGCTGTTTGTGTTTGCTTGAGTGCATTCGCGCGCTCTCGCTTTCTCCACTTTACAATTTTTTTGTTATTATTTATCTATTCCTGAGAGTTTATCTTATTTTTTATTTGTTTATTTAAATGAAGTCGACCAGTTTCCTGCCCTTCCTTCCATTATACGTCACCGAGACAAACTGAACAAAGTTCTGAGGTCGACCTTGTAAAGATAAGGATTCAGGTCTGTCTGCTGTTTACCTTTGCTCCTGCGCGCACTGCCCTTCTCTCCACATTTATGTGTTTGTTTGTTTTTCTATCTAATCTTTTGGGTTTTTATTTCTAGTGATGTCGACCAGTTGTCTATTATTATTTTTTTACTACGCATCAAGCTGCGCTGCTTGTCTTTGCTCCTGTGTACTCGCGCACTCTCGCCTTTTCCACTTATTTTTATATTTGATTTATTTTTGATTTATTTTGTCAATTTTAAAAAAAATACGCATCGTGCTGTGCTGTTTGTGTTTGCTTGAGTGCATTTGCGCGCTCTCGCTTTCTCCACTTTACAATTTTTTTGTTATTATATATCTATTCCTGAGAGTTTATATTATTTTTTATTTGTTTATTTAAATGAAGTCGACCAGTTGCCTGCCCTTCCTTCATTATCCGTCACCGAGACAAACTGAACAAAGTTCTGAGCTCGACCTTGTAAAGATAAGGATTCAGGTCTGTCTGCTGTTTACCTTTGCTCCTGCGCGCACTGTCCTTCTCTCCACATTTATGTGTTAGTTTGTTTGTCTATCTAATCTTTTGGGTTGTTATTTCTAATGAGGTCGACCCGTTGTCTATTTATTATTTTTTTTACTACGCATCAAGCTGCGCTACTTGTCTTTGCTCCTGTGTGCTCGCGGACTCTCGCCTTTTCCACTTATTTTTATTTTTGATTTATTTTTTATTTATTTTGTCAATTTAAAAAAACAATACGCATCGTGCTGTGCTGTTTGTGTTTGCTTGAGTGCATTCGCGCGCTCTCGCTTTCTCCACTTTACAATTTTTTTGTTATTATTTATCTATTCCTGAGAGTTTATCTTATTTTTTATTTGTTTATTTAAATGAAGTTGACCAGTTGCCTGCCCTTCCTTCCATTATCCGTCACCGAGACACACTGAACAAAGTTCTGAGGTCGACCTTGTAAAGATAAGGATTCAGGTCTGTCTGCTGTTTACCTTTGCTCCTGCGCGCACTACCCTTCTCTCCACATTTATGTGTTTGTTTGTTTGTCTATCTAATCTTTTGGGTTTTTATTTCTAATGAGGTCGACCAGTTGTCTATTTATTATTTTTTTTACTACGCATCAAGCTGCGCTGCATGTCTTTGCTCCTGTGTGCTCGCGCACTCTCGCCTTTTCCACTTATTTTTATTTTTGATTTATTTTTGATTTATTTTGTCAATTTTAAAAAAAAATACGCATCGTGCTGTGCTGTTTGTGTTTGCTTGAGTGCATTCGCGCGCTCTCGCTTTCTCCACTTTACAATTTTTTTGTTATTATTTATCTATTCCTGAGAGTTTATCTTATTTTTTATTTGTTTATTTAAATGAAGTCGACCAGTTGCCTGCCCTTCCTTGCATTATCCGTCACCGAGACAAACTGAACAAAGTTCTGAGGTCGACCTTGTAAAGATAAGGATTCAGGTCTGTCTGCTGTTTACCTTTGCTCCTGCGCGCACTGCCCTTCTCTCCACATTTATGTGTTTGTTTGTTTGTCTATCTAATCTTTTGGGTTTTTATTTCTAATGAGGTCGACCAGTTGTCTATCTATTATTTTTTTTACTACGCATCAAGCTGCGCTGCTTGTCTTTGCTCCTGTGTGCTCGCGCACTCTGGCTTTTTCCACTTATTTTTATTTTTGATTTATTTTTTATTTATTTTGTCAATTTAAAAAAAATACGCATCGTGCTGTGCTGTTTGTGTTTGCTTGAGTGCATTCGCGCGCTCTCGCTTTCTCCACTTTACAATTTTTTTGTTATAATTTATCTATTCCTGAGAGTTTATCTTATTTTTTATTTGTTTATTTAAATGAAGTCGACCAGTTGCCTGCCCTTCCTTCCATTATCCGTCACCGAGACAAACTGAACAAAGTTCTGAGGTCGACCTTGTAAAGATAAGGATTCAGGTCTGTCTGCTGTTTACCTTTGCTCCTGCCCGCACTGCCCTTCTCTCCACATTTATGTGTTTGTTTGTTTGTCTATCTAATCGTTTGGGTTTTTATTTCTAATGAGGTCGACCAGTTGTCTATTTATTATTTTCTTTACTACGCATCAAGCTGCGCTGCTTGTCTTTGCTCCTGTGTGCTCGCGCACTCTCGCCTTTTCCACTTATTTTTATTTTTGATTTATTTTTTATTTATTTTGTCAATTTAAAAAAAAATACGCATCGTGCTGTGCTGTTTGTGTTTGCTTGAGTGCATTCGCGCGCTCTCGCTTTCTCCACTTTACAATTTTTTTGTTATTATTTATCTATTCCTGAGAGTTTATCTTATTTTTTATTTGTTTATTTAAATGAAGTCGACCAGTTTCCTCCCTTCCTTCCATTATCCGTCACCGAGACAAACTGAACAATGTTCTGAGGTCGACCTTGTAAAGATAAGGATTCAGGTCTGTCTGCTATTTACCTTTGCTCCTGCGCGCACTGCCCTTCTCTCCACATTTATGTGTTTGTTTGTTTGTCTATCTAATCTTTTGGGTTTTTATTTCTAATGAGGTCGACCAGTTGTCTATTTATTATTTTTTTTACTACGCATCAAGCTGCGCTGCTTGTCTTTGCTCCTGTGTGCTCGCGCACTCTCGCCTTTTCCACTTATTTTTATTTTTGATTTATTTTTGATTTATTTTGTCAATTTTAAAAAAAAATTCGCATCGTGCTGTGCTCTTTGTGTTTGCTTGAGTGCATTTGCACGCTCTCGCTTTCTCCACTTTACAATTTTTTTGTTATTATTTATCTATTCCTGAGAGTTTATCTTATTTTTTATTTGTTTATTTAAATGAAGTCGACCAGTTGCCTGCCCTTCCTTCCATTATCCGTCACCGAGAAAAACTGAACAAAGTTCTGAGGTCGACCTTGTAAAGATAAGTATTCAGGTCTGTCTGCTGTTTACCTTTGCTCCTGCGCGCATTGCCCATCTCTGCACATTTATGTGTTTGTTTGTTTGTCTATCTAATCTTTTGGGTTTTTATTTCTAATGAGATCGACCAGTTGTCTATTTATTATTTTTTTTACTACGCATCAAGCTGTGCTGCTTGTCTTTGCTCCTGTGTGCTCGCGCACTCTCGCCCTTTTCCACTTATTGTTATTTTTGAATTATTTTTGATTTATTTTGTCAATTTAAAAAAAGATACGCATCGTGCTGTGCTGTTTGTGTTTGCTTGAGTGCATTCGCGCGCTCTCGCTTTCTGCACTTTACAATTTTTTTGTTATTATTTATCTATTCCTGAGAGTTTATCTTATTTTTTATTTGTTTATTTAAATGAAGTCGACCAGTTGCCTGCCCTTCCTTCCATTATCCTTCACCGAGACAAACTGAACAAAGTTCTGAGGTCGACCTTGTAAAGATAAGTATTCAGGTCTGTCTGCTGTTTACCTTTGCTCCTGCGCGCACTGCCCTTCTCTCCACATTTATGTGTTTGTTTGTTTGTCTATCTAATCTTTTGGGTTTTTATTTCTAATGAGGTCGACCAGTTGTCTATTTATTATTTTTTTTACTACGCATCAAGCTGCGCTGCTTGTCTTTGCTCCTGTGTGCTCGCGCACTCTCGCCTTTTCCACTTATTTTTATTTTTGATTTATTTTTTATTTATTTTGTCAATTTAAAAAAAATACGCATCGTGCTGTGCTGTTTGTGTTTGCTTGAGTGCATTCGCGCGCTCTCGCTTTCTCCACTTTACAATATTTTTGTTATTATTTATCTATTCCTGAGAGTTTATCTTATTTTTTATTTGTTTATTTAAATGAAGTCGACCAGTTGCCTGCCCTTCCTTCCATTATCCGTCACCGAGACAAACTGAACAATGTTCTGAGGTCGACCTTGTAAAGATAAGTATTCAGGTCTGTCTGCTTTTTACCTTTGCTCCTGCGCGCACTGCCCATCTCTCCACATTTATGTGTTTGTTTGTTTGTCTATCAAATCTTTTGGGTTTTTATTTCTAATGAGGTCGACCAGTTGTCTATTTATTATTTTTTTTACTACGCATCAAGCTGCGCTGCTTGTCTTTGCTCCTGTGTGCTCGCGCACTCTCGCCTTTTCCACTTATTTTTATTTTTGATTTATTTTTGATTTATTTTGTCAATTTAAAAAAAAATACGCATCGTGCTGTGCTGTTTGTGTTTGCTTGAGTGCATTCGCGCGCTCTCGCTTTCTCCACTTTATAATTTTTTTGTTATTATTTATCTATTCCTGAGAGTTTATCTTATTTTTATTTGTTTATTTAAATGAAGTCGACCAGTTGCCTGCCCTTCCTTCCATTATCCGTCACCGAGACAAACTGAACAATGTTCTGAGGTCGACCTTGTAAAGATAAGGATTCAGGTCTGTCTGCTGTTTACCTTTGCTCCTGCGCGCACTGCCCTTCTCAACACATTTATGTGTTTGTTTGTTTGTCTATCTAATCTTTTGGGATTTTATTTCTAATGAGGTCGACCAGTTGTCTATTTATTATTTTTTTTACTACGCATCAAGATGCGCTGCTTGTCTTTGCTCCTGTGTGCTCGCGCACTCTCGCCTTTTCCACTTATTTTTATTTTTGATTTATCTATGATTTCTTTTGTCAATTTAAAAAAAAATACGCATCGTGCTGTGCTGTTTGTGTTTGCTTGAGTGCATTCGCGCGCTCTCGCTTTCTCCACTTTACAATTTTTTGTTATTATTTATCTATTCCTGAGAGTTTATCTTATATTTTATTTGTTTATTTAAATGAAGTCGACCAGTTTCCTGCCCTTCCTTCCATTATCCGTCACCGAGACAAACTGAACAAAGTTCTGAGGTCGACCTTGTAAAGATAAGGATTCAGGTCTGTCTGCTGTTTACCTTTGCTCCTGCGCGCACTGCCCTTCTCAACACATTTATGTGTTTGTTTGTTTGTCTATCTAATCTTTTGGGTTTTTATTTCTAATGAGGTCGACCAGTTGTCTATTTAATTATTTTTTTTACTACGCATCAAGCTGCGCTGCTTGTCTTTGCTCCTGTGTGCTCGCGCACTCTCGCCTTTTCCACTTATTTTTATTTTTGATTTATTTTTGATTTATTTTGTCAATTTTAAAAAACAATACGCATCGTGCTGTGCTGTTTGTGTTTGCTTGAGTGCATTCGCGCGCTCTCGCTTTCTCCACTTTACAATTTTTTTGTTATTATTTATCTATTCCTGAGAGTTTATCTTATTTTTTATTTGTTTATTTAAATGAAGTCGACCAGTTGCCTGCCCTTCCTTCCATTATCCGTCACCGAGACAAACTGAACAAAGTTCTGAGGTCGACCTTGTAAAGATAAGGATTTTGGTCTGTCTGCTGTTTACCTTTGCTCCTGCGCGCACTGCCCTTCTCTCCACATTTATGTGTTTGTTTGTTTGTCTATCTAATCTTTAGGGTTTTTATTTCTAATGAGGTCGACCAGTTGTCTATTTATTATTTTTTTTACTACGCATCAAGCTGCGCTGCTTGTCTTTGCTCCTGTGTGCTCGCGCACTCTCGCCTTTTCCACTTATTTTTATTTTTGATTTATTTTTGATTTATTTTGTCAATTTTAAAAAAAAATACGCATCGTGCTGTGCTGTTTGTGTTTGCTTGAGTGCATTCGCGCGCTCTCGCTTTCTCCACTTTACAATTTTTTTGTTATTATTTATCTATTCCTGAGAGTTTATCTTATTTTTTATTTGTTTATTTAAATGAAGTCGACCAGTTGCCTGCCCTTCCTTCCATTATCCGTCACCGAGACAAACTGAACAAAGTTCTGAGGTCGACCTTGTAAAGATAAGGATTCAGGTCTGACTGCTGTTTACCTTTGCTCCTGCGCACACTGCCCTTCTCTCCACATTTATGTGTTTGTTTGTTTGTCTATCTAATCTTTTGGGTTTTTATTTCTAATGAGGTCGACCAGTTGTCTATTTATTATTTTTTTTACTACGCATCAAGCTGCGCTGCTTGTCTTTGCTCCTGTGTGCTCGCGCACTCTCGCCTTTTCCACTTATTTTTATTTTTGATTTATTTTTGATTTATTTTGTCAATTTAAAAAATAATACGCATCGTGCTGTGCTGTTTGTGTTTGCTTGAGTGCATTCGCGCGCTCTCGCTTTCTCCACTTTACAATTTTTTTGTTATTATTTATCTATTCCTGAGAGTTTATCTTATTTTTTATTTGTTTATTTAAATGAAGTCGACCAGTTGCCTGCCCTTCCTTCCATTATCCGTCACCGAGACAAACTGAACAAAGTTCTGAGGTCGACCTTGTAAAGATAAGGATTCAGGTCTGTCTGCTGTTTACCTTTGCTCCTGCGCGCACTGCCCTTCTCTCCACATTTATGTGTTTGTTTGTTTGTCTATCTAAACTTTTGTGTTTTTATTTCTAATGAGGTCGACCAGTTGTCTATTTATTTTTTTTTTTACTACGCATCAAGCTGCGCTGCTTGTCTTTGCTCCTGTGTGCTCGCGCACTCTCGCCTTTTCCACTTATTTTTATTTTTGATTTATTTTCTCAATTTTTTAAAAAAATACGCATCGTGCTGTGCTGTTTGTGTTTGCTTGAGTGCATTCGCGCGCTCTCGCTTTCTAAACTTTACAATTTTTTTGTTATTATTTATCTATTCCTGAGAGTTTATCTTATTTTTTATTTGTTTATTTAAATGAAGTTGACCAGTTGCCTGCCCTTCCTTGCATTATCCGTCACCGAGACAAACTGAACAAAGTTCTGAGGTCGACCTTGTAAAGATAAGGATTCAGGTCTGTCTGCTGTTTACCTTTGCTCCTGCGCGCAAAGCCCTTCTCTCCACATTTATGTGTTTGTTTGTTTGTCTATCTAATCTTTAGGGTTTTTATTTCTAATGAGGTCGACCAGTTGTCTATTTATTATTTTTTTTACTACGCATCAAGCTGCGCTGCTTGTCTTTGCTCCTGTGTGCTCGCGCACTCTCGCCTTTTCCACTTATTTTTATTTTTGATTTATTTTGTCAATTTAAAAAAAAATACGCATCGTGCTGTGCTGTTTGTGTTTGCTTGAGTGCATTCGCGCGCTCTCGCTTTCTCCACTTTACAATTTTTTTGTTATTATTTATCTATTCCTGAGAGTTTATCTTATTTTTTATTTGTTTATTTAAATGAAGTCGACCAGTTGCCTGCCCTTCCTTCCATTATCCGTCACCGAGACAAACTGAACAAAGTTCTGAGGTCGACCTTGTAAAGATAAGGATTCTGGTCTGTCTGCTGTTTACCTTTGCTCCTGCGCGCACTGCCCTTCTCTCCACATTTATGTGTTTGTTTGTTTGTCTATCTAATCTTTTGGGTTTTTATTTCTAATGAGGTCGACCAGTTGTCTATTTATTATTTTTTTACTACGCATCAAGCTGCGCTGCTTGTCTTTGCTCCTGTGTGCTCGCGCACTCTCGCCTTTTCCACTTATTTTTATTTTTGATTTATTTTTGATTTATTTTGTCAATTTTAAAAAAAAATACGCATCGTGCTGTGCTGTTTGTGTTTGCTTGAGTGCATTCGCGCGCTCTCGCTTTCTCCACTTTACAATTTTTTTGTTATTATTTATCTATTCCTGAGAGTTTATCTTATTTTTTATTTGTTTATTTAAATGAAGTCGACCAGTTGCCTGCCCTTCCTTCCATTATCCGTCACCGAGACAAACTGAACAAAGTTCTGAGGTCGACCTTGTAAAGATAAGGATTCAGGTCTGACTGCTGTTTACCTTTGCTCCTGCGCACACTGCCCTTCTCTCCACATTTATGTGTTTGTTTGTTTGTCTATCTAATCTTTTGGGTTTTTATTTCTAATGAGGTCGACCAGTTGTCTATTTATTATTTTTTTTACTACGCATCAAGCTGCGCTGCTTGTCTTTGCTCCTGTGTGCTCGCGCACTCTCGCCTTTTCCACTTATTTTTATTTTTGATTTATTTTTGATTTATTTTGTCAATTTAAAAATAATACGCATCGTGCTGTGCTGTTTGTGTTTGCTTGAGTGCATTCGCGCGCTCTCGCTTTCTCCACTTTACAATTTTTTTGTTATTATTTATCTATTCCTGAGAGTTTATCTTATTTTTTATTTATTTATTTAAATGAAGTCGACCAGTTGCCTGCCCTTCCTTCCATTATCCGTCACCGAGACAAACTGAACAAAGTTCTGAGGTCGACCTTGTAAAGATAAGGATTCAGGTCTGTCTGCTGTTTACCTTTGCTCCTGCGCGCACTGCCCCTTCTCTCCACATTTATGTGTTTGTTTGTTTGTCTATCTAAACTTTTGTGTTTTTATTTCTAATGAGGTCGACCAGTTGTCTATTTATTTTTTTTTTTACTACGCATTAAGCTGCGCTGCTTGTCTTTGCTCCTGTGTGCTCGCGCACTCTCGCCTTTTCCACTTATTTTTATTTTTGATTTATTTTCTCAATTTTTTAAAAAAATACGCATCGTGCTGTGCTGTTTGTGTTTGCTTGAGTGCATTCGCGCGCTCTCGCTTTCTAAACTTTACAATTTTTTTGTTATTATTTATCTATTCCTGAGAGTTTATCTTATTTTTTATTTGTTTATTTAAATGAAGTTGACCAGTTGCCTGCCCTTCCTTGCATTATCCGTCACCGAGACAAACTGAACAAAGTTCTGAGGTCGACCTTGTAAAGATAAGGATTCAGGTCTGTCTGCTGTTTACCTTTGCTCCTGCGCGCAAAGCCCTTCTCTCCACATTTATGTGTTTGTTTGTTTGTCTATCTAATCTTTAGGGTTTTTATTTCTAATGAGGTCGACCAGTTGTCTATTTATTATTTTTTTTACTACGCATCAAGCTGCGCTGCTTGTCTTTGCTCCTGTGTGCTCGCGCACTCTCGCCTTTTCCACTTATTTTTATTTTTGATTTATTTTGTCAATTTAAAAAAAAATACGCATCGTGCTGTGCTGTTTGTGTTTGCTTGAGTGCATTCGCGCGCTCTCGCTTTCTCCACTTTACAATTTTTTTGTTATTATTTATCTATTCCTGAGAGTTTATCTTATTTTTTATTTGTTTATTTAAATGAAGTCGACCAGTTGCCTGCCCTTCCTTCCATTATCCGTCACCGAGACAAACTGAACAACGTTTTGAGGTCGACCTTGTAAAGATAAGGATTCAGGTCTGTCTGCTGTTTACCTTTGCTCCTGCCCGCACTGCCCTTCTCTCCACATTTATGTGTTTGTTTGTTTGTCTATCTAATCTTTTGGGTTTTTATTTCTAATGAGGTCGACCAGTTGTCTATTTATTATTTTTTTTACTACGCATCAAGCTGCGCTGCTTGTCTTTGCTCCTGTGTGCTCGCGCACTCTCGCCTTTTCCACTTATTTTTATTTTTGATTTATTTTTGATTTATTTTGTCAATTTTTAAAAAAAATACGCATCGTGCTGTGCTGTTTGTGTTTGCTTGAGTGCATTCGCGCGCTCTCGCTTTCTCCACTTTACAATTTTTTTGTTATTATTTATCTATTCCTGAGAGTTTATCTTATTTTTTATTTGTTTATTTAAATGAAGTCGACCAGTTGCCTGCCCTTCCTTCCATTATCCGTCACCGAGACAAACTGAACAAAGTTCTGAGGTCGACCTTGTAAAGATAAGGATTCAGGTCTGACTGCTGTTTACCTTTGCTCCTGCGCGCACTGCCCTTCTCTCCACATTTATGTGTTTGTTTGTTTGTCTATCTAATCTTTTGGGTTTTTATTTCTAATGAGGTCGACCAGTTGTCTATTTATTATTTTTTTTACTACGAATCAAGCTGCGCTGCTTGTCTTTGCTCCTGTGTGCTCGCGCACTCTCGCCTTTTCCACTTATTTTTATTTTTGATTTATTTATGATTTATTTTGTCAATTTAAAAAAAAAACGCATCGTGCTGTGCTGTTTGTGTTTGCTTGAGTGCATTCGCGCGCTCTCGCTTTCTCCACTTTACAATTTTTTTGTTATTATTTATCTATTCCTGAGAGTTTATCTTATTTTTTATTTGTTTATTTAAATGAAGTCGACCAGTTGCCTGCCCTTCCTTCCATTATCCGTCACCGAGACAAACTGAACAAAATTCTGAGGTCGACCTTGTAAAGATAAGGATTCAGGTCTGTCTGCTGTTTACCTTTGCTCCTGCGCGCACTGCCCTTCTCTCCACATTTATGTGTTTGTTTGTTTGTCTATCTAAACTTTTGTGTTTTTATTTCTAATGAGGTCGACCAGTTGTCTATTTATTATTTTTTTTTTACTACGCATCAAGCTGCGCTGCTTGTCTTTGCTCCTGTGTGCTCGCGCACTCTAGCCTTTTCCACTTATTTTTATTTTTGATTTATTTTTGATTTATTTTGTCAATTTTTAAAAAAAATACGCATCGTGCTGTGCTGTTTGTGTTTGCTTGAGTGCATTCGCGCGCTCTCGCTTTCTAAACTTTACAATTTTTTTGTTATTATTTATCTATTCCTGAGAGTTTATCTTATTTTTTATTTGTTTATTTAAATGAAGTTGACCAGTTGCCTGCCCTTCCTTGCATTATCCGTCACCGAGTCAAACTGAACAAAGTTCTGAGGTCGACCTTGTAAAGATAAGGATTCAGGTCTGTCTGCTGTTTACCTTTGCTCCTGCGCGCACTGCCCTTCTCTCCACATTTATGTGTTTGTTTGTTTGTCTATCTAATCTTTTGGGTTTTTATTTCTAATGAGGTCGACCAGTTGTCTATTTATTATTTTTTTTACTACGCATCAAGCTGCGCTGCTTGTCTTTGCTTCTGTGTGCTCGCGCACTCTCGCCTTTTCCACTTATTTTTATTTTTGATTTATTTTTGATTTATTTTGTCAATTTTAAAAAACAATACGCATCGTGCTGTGCTGTTTGTGTTTGCTTGAGTGCATTCGCGCGCTCTCGCTTTCTCCACTTTACAATTTTTTTGTTATTATTTATCTATTCCTGAGAGTTTATATTATTTTTTATTTGTTTATTTAAATGAAGTCGACCAGTTGCCTGCCCTTCCTTCCATTATCCGTCACCGAGACAAACTGAACAAAGTTCTGAGGTCGACCTTGTAAAGATAAGGATTCAGGTCTGTCTGCTGTTTACCTTTGCTCCTGGGCGCACTGCCCTTCTCTCCACATTTATGTGTTTGTTTGTTTGTCTATCTAATCTTTTGGGTTTTTATTTCTAATGAGGTCGACCAGTTGTCTATTTATTATTTTTTTTACTACGCATCAAGCTGCGCTGCTTGTCTTTGCTCCTGTGTGCTCGCGCACTCTCGCCTTTTCCACTTATTTTTATTTTTGATTTATTTTTGATTTATTTTGTCAATTTTTAAAAAAAACACGCATCGTGCTGTGCTGTTTGTGTTTGCTTGAGTGCATTCGCGCGCTCTCGCTTTCTCCACTTTACAATTTTTTTGTTATTATTTATCTATTCCTGAGAGTTTATCTTATTTTTTATTTGTTTATTTAAATGAAGTCGACCAGTTGCCTGCCCTTCCTTCCATTATCCGTCACCGAGACAAACTGAACAAAGTTCTGAGGTCGACCTTGTAAAGAAAAGGATTCAGGTCTGACTGCTGTTTACCTTTGCTCCTGCGCACACTGCCCTTCTCTCCACATTTATGTGTTTGTTTGTTTGTCTATCTAATCTTTTGGGTTTTTATTTCTAATGAGGTCGACCAATTGTCTATTTATTATTTTTTTTACTACGCATCAAGCTGCGCTGCTTGTCTTTGCTCCTGTGTGCTCGCGCACTCTCGCCTTTTCCACTTATTTTTATTTTTGATTTATTTATGATTTATTTTGTCAATTTAAAAAAAAACGCATCGTGCTGTGCTGTTTGTGTTTGCTTGAGTGCATTCGCGCGCTCTCGCTTTCTCCACTTTACAATTTTTTTGTTATTATTTATCTATTCCTGAGAGTTTATCTTATTTTTTATTTGTTTATTTAAATGAAGTCGACCAGTTGCCTGCCCTTCCTTCCATTATCCGTCACCGAGACAAACTGTACAAAGTTCTGAGGTCGACCTTGTAAAGATAAGGATTCAGGTCTGTCTGCTGTTTACCTTTGCTCCTGCGCGCACTGCCCTTCTCTCCACATTTATGTGTTTGTTTGTTTGTCTATCTAAACTTTTGTGTTTTTATTTCTAATGAGGTCGACCAGTTGTCTATTTATTATTTTTTTTACTACGCATCAAGCTGCGCTGCTTGTCTTTGCTCCTGTGTGCTCGCGCACTCTCGCCTTTTCCACTTATTTTTATTTTTGATTTATTTTGTCAATTTTTAAAAAAAATACGCATCGGGCTGGGCTGTTTTTGTTTGCTTGAGTGCATTCGCGCGCTCTCGCTTTCTCCACTTTACAATTTTTTTGTTATTATTTATCTATTCCTGAGAGTTTATCTTATTTTTTATTTGTTTATTTAAATGAAGTCGACCAGTTTCCTGCCCTTCCTTCCATTATCCGTCACCGAGACAAACTGAACAAAGTTCTGCGGTCGACCTTGTAAAGATAAGGATTCAGGTCTGTCTGCTGTTTACCTTTGCTCCTGCGCACACTGCCCTTCTCTCCACATTTATGTGTTTGTTTGTTTGTCTATCTAATCTTTCGGGTTTTTATTTCTAATGAGGTCGACCAGTTGTCTATTTATTATTTTTTTTACTACGCATCAAGCTGCGCTGCTTCTCTTTGCTCCTGTGTGCTCGCGCACTCTCGCCTTTTCCACTTATTTTTATTTTTGATTTATTTTTGATTTATTTTGTCAATTTTTAAAAAAAATACGCATCGTGCTGTGCTGTTTGTGTTTGCTTGAGTGCATTCGCGCGCTCTCGCTTTCTCCACTTTACAATTTTTTTGTTATTATTTATCTATTCCTGAGAGTTTATCTTATTTTTTATTTCTTTATTTAAATGAAGTCGACCAGTTGCCTGCCCTTCCTTCCATTATCCGTCACCGAGACAAACTGAACAAAGTTCTGAGGTCGACCTTGTAAAGATAAGGATTCAGGTCTGTCTGCTGTTTACCTTTGCTCCTGCGCACACTGCCCTTCTCTCCTCATTTATGTGTTTGTTTGTTTGTCTATCTAATCTTTTGGGTTTTTTTTTCTAATGAGGTCGACCAGTTGTCTATTTATTATTTTTTTTACTACGCATCAAGCTGCGCTGCTTGTCTTTGCTCCTGTGTGCTCGCGCACTCTCGCCTTTTCCACTTATTTTTATTTTTGATTTATTTTTGATTTATTTTGTCAATTTAAAAAAAAATACGCATCGTGCTGTGCTGTTTGTGTTTGCTTGAGTGCATTCGCGCGCTCTCGCTTTCTCCACTTTACAATTTTTTTGTTATTATTTATCTATTCCTGAGAGTTTATCTTATTTTTTATTTGTTTATTTAAATGAAGTCGACCAGTTGCCTGCCCTTCCTTCCATTATCCGTCACCGAGACAAACTGAACAAAGTTCTGAGGTCGACCTTGTAAAGATAAGGATTCAGGTCTGTCTGCTGTTTACCTTTGCTCCTGCGCGCACTGCCCTTCTCTCCACATTTATGTGTTTGTTTGTTTGTCTATCTAATCTTTTGGGTTTTTATTTCTAATGAGGTCGACCAGTTGTCTATTTATTATTTTTTTTACTACGCATCAAGCTGCGCTGCTTGTCTTTGCTCCTGTGTGCTTGCGCACTCTCGCCTTTTCCACTTATTATTATTTTTGATTTATTTATGATTTATTTTGTCAATTTAAAAAAAAACGCATCGTGCTGTGCTGTTTGTGTTTGCTTGAGTGCATTCGCGCGCTCTCGCTTTCTCCACTTTACAATTTTTTTGTTATTATTTATCTATTCCTGAGAGTTTATCTTATTTTTTATTTGTTTATTTAAATGAAGTCGACCAGTTGCCTGCCCTTCCTTCCATTATCCGTCACCGAGACAAACTGAACAAAGTTCTGAGGTCGACCTTGTAAAGATAAGGATTCAGGTCTGTCTGCTGTTTACCTTTGCTCCTGCGCGCACTGCCCTTCTCTCCACATTTATGTGTTTGTTTGTTTGTCTATCTAAACTTTTGTGTTTTTATTTCTAATGAGGTCGACCAGTTGTCTATTTATTATTTTTTTTACTACGCATCAAGCTGCGCTGCTTGTCTTTGCTCCTGTGTGCTCGCGCACTCTCGCCTTTTCCACTTATTTTTATTTTTGATTTATTTTTGATTTATTTTGTCAATTTTTAAAAAAAATACGCATCGTGCTGTGCTGTTTGTGTTTGCTTGAGTGCATTCGCGCGCTCTCGCTTTCTCCACTTTACAATTTTTTTGTTATTATTTATCTATTCCTGAGAGTTTATCTTATTTTTTATTTGTTTATTTAAATGAAGTCGACCAGTTGCCTGCCCTTCCTTCCATTATCCGTCACCGAGACAAACTGAACAAAGTTCTGAGGTCGACCTTGTAAAGATAAGGATTCAGGTCTGACTGCTGTTTACCTTTGCTCCTGCGCACACTGCCCTTCTCTCCACATTTATGTGTTTGTTTGTTTGTCTATCTAATCTTTTGGGTTTTTATTTCTAATGAGGTCGACCAGTTGTCTATTTATTATTTTTTTTACTACGCATCAAGCTGCGCTGCTTGTCTTTGCTCCTGTGTGCTCGCGCACTCTCGCCTTTTCCACTTATTTTTATTTTTGATTTATTTATGATTTATTTTGTCAATTTAAAAAAAAACGCATCGTGCTGTGCTGTTTGTGTTTGCTTGAGTGCATTCGCGCGCTCTCGCTTTCTCCACTTTACAATTTTTTTGTTATTATTTATCTATTCCTGAGAGTTTATCTTATTTTTTATTTGTTTATTTAAATGAAGTTGACCAGTTGCCTGCCCTTCCTTGCATTATCCGTCACCGAGACAAACTGAACAAAGTTCTGAGGTCGACCTTGTAAATATAAGGATTCAGGTCTGTCTGCTGTTTACCTTTGCTCCTGCGCGCAAAGCCCTTCTCTCCACATTTATGTGTTTGTTTGTTTGTCTATCTAATCTTTTGGGTTTTTATTTCTAATGAGGTCGACCAGTTGTCTATTTATTATTTTTTTTACTACGCATCAAGCTGCGCTGCTTGTCTTTGCTCCTGTGTGCTCGCGCACTCTCGCCTTTTCCACTTATTTTTATTTTTGATTTATTTTGTCAATTTTTAAAAAAAAAATACGCATCGGGCTGTGCTGTTTGTGTTTGCTTGAGTGCATTCGCGCGCTCTCGCTTTCTCCACTTTACAATTTTTTTGTTATTATTTATCTATTCCTGAGAGTTTATCTTATTTTTTATTTGTTTATTTAAATGAAGTCGACCAGTTGCCTGCCCTTCCTTCCATTATCCGTCACCGAGACAAACTGAACAAAGTTCTGAGGTCGACCTTGTAAAGATAAGGATTCAGGTCTGTCTGCTGTTTACCTTTGCTCCTGCGCGCACTGCCCTTCTCTCCACATTTATGTGTTTGTTTGTTTGTCTATCTAAACTTTTGTGTTTTTATTTCTAATGAGGTCGACCAGTTGTCTATTTATTATTTTTTTTTACTACGCATCAAGCTGCGCTGCTTGTCTTTGCTACTGTGTGCTCGCGCACTCTCGCCTTTTCCACTTATTTTTATTTTTGATTTATTTTTGATTTATTTTGTCAATTTTTAAAAAAAATACGCATCGGGCTGTGCTGTTTGTGTTTGCTTGAGTGCATTCGCGCGCTCTCGCTTTCTCCACTTTACAATTTTTTTGTTATTATTTATCTATTCCTGAGAGTTTATCTTATTTTTTATTTGTTTATTTAAATGAAGTCGACCAGTTGCCTGCCCTTCCTTCCATTATCCGTCACCGAGACAAACTGAACAAAGTTCTGCGGTCGACCTTGTAAAGATAAGGATTCAGGTCTGTCTGCTGTTTACCTTTGCTCCTGCGCACACTGCCCTTCTCTCCACATTTATGTGTTTGTTTGTTTGTCTATCTAATCTTTCGGGTTTTTATTTCTAATGAGGTCGACCAGTTGTCTATTTATTATTTTTTTTACTACGCATCAAGCTGCGCTGCTTCTCTTTGCTCCTGTGTGCTCGCGCACTCTCGCCTTTTCCACTTATTTTGATTTTTGATTTATTTTTGATTTATTTTGTCAATTTTTAAAAAAAATACGCATCGTGCTGTGCTGTTTGTGTTTGCTTGAGTGCATTCGCGCGCTCTCGCTTTCTCCACTTTACAATTTTTTTGTTATTATTTATCTATTCCTGAGAGTTTATCTTATTTTTTATTTGTTTATTTAAATGAAGTCGACCAGTTGCCTGCCCTTCCTTCCATTATCCGTCACCGAGACAAACTGAACAAAGTTCTGAGGTCGACCTTGTAAAGATAAGGATTCAGGTCTGTCTGCTGTTTACCTTTGCTCCTGCGCACACTGCCCTTCTCTCCTCATTTATGTGTTTGTTTGTTTGTCTATCTAATCTTTTGGTTTTTTTTTTCTAATGAGGTCGACCAGTTGTCTATTTATTATTTTTTTTACTACGCATCAAGCTGCGCTGCTTGTCTTTGCTCCTGTGTGCTCGCGCACTCTCGCCTTTTCCACTTATTTTTATTTTTGATTTATTTTTGATTTATTTTGTCAATTTAAAAAAAAATACGCATCGTGCTGTGCTGTTTGTGTTTGCTTGAGTGCATTCGCGCGCTCTCGCTTTCTCCACTTTACAATTTTTTTGTTATTATTTATCTATTCCTGAGAGTTTATCTTATTTTTTATTTGTTTATTTAAATGAAGTCGACCAGTTGCCTGCCCTTCCTTCCATTATCCGTCACCGAGACAAACTGAACAAAGTTCTGAGGTCGACCTTGTAAAGATAAGGATTCAGGTCTGTCTGCTGTTTACCTTTGCTCCTGCGCGCACTGCCCTTCTCTCCACATTTATGTGTTTGTTTGTTTGTCTATCTAATCTTTTGGGTTTTTATTTCTAATGAGGTCGACCAGTTGTCTATTTATTATTTTCTTTACTACGCATAAAGCTGCGCTGCTTGTCTTTGCTCCTGTGTGCTCGCACACTCTCGCCTTTTCCACTTATTTTTATTTTTGATTTATTTTTGATTTATTTTGTCAATTTTAAAAAACAATACGCATCGTGCTGTGCTGTTTGTGTTTGCTTGAGTGCATTCGCGCGCTCTCGCTTTCTCCACTTTACAATTTTTTTGTTATTATTTATCTATTCCTGAGAGTTTATCTTATTTTTTATTTGTTTATTTAAATGAAGTCGACCAGTTGCCTGCCCTTCCTTCCATTATCCGTCACCGAGACAAACTGAACAAAGTTCTGAGGTCGACCTTGTAAAGATAAGGATTCAGGTCTGACTGCTGTTTACCTTTGCTCCTGCGCACACTGCCCTTCTCTCCACATTTATGTATTTGTTTGTTTGTCTATCTAATCTTTTGGGTTTTTATTTCTAATGAGGTCGACCAGTTGTCTATTTATTATTTTTTTTACTACGCATCAAGCTGCGCTGCTTGTCTTTGCTCCTGTGTGCTCGCGCACTCTCGCCTTTTCCACTTATTTTTATTTTTGATTTATTTATGATTTATTTTGTCAATTTAAAAAAAACGCATCGTGCTGTGCTGTTTGTGTTTGCTTGAGTGCATTCGCGCGCTCTCGCTTTCTCCACTTTACAATTTTTTTGTTATTATTTATCTATTCCTGAGAGTTTATCTTATTTTTTATTTGTTTATTTAAATGAAGTCGACCAGTTGCCTGCCCTTCCTTCCATTATCCGTCACCGAGACAAACTGAACAAAGTTCTGAGGTCGACCTTGTAAAGATAAGGATTCAGGTCTGTCTGCTGTTTACCTTTGCTCCTGCGCGCACTGCCCTTCTCTCCACATTTATGTGTTTGTTTGTTTGTCTATCTAAACTTTTGTGTTTTTATTTCTAATGAGGTCGACCAGTTGTCTATTTATAATTTTTTTTTACTACGCATCAAGCTGCGCTGCTTGTCTTTGCTCCTGTGTGCTCTCGCACTCTCGCCTTTTCCACTTATTTTTATTTTTGATTTATTTTTGTTTTATTTTGTCAATTTTTAAAAAAAATACGCATCGTGCTGTGCTGTTTGTGTTTGCTTGAGTGCATTCGCGCGCTCTCGCTTTCTAAACTTTACAATTTTTTTATTATTTATCTATTCCTGAGAGTTTATCTTATTTTTTATTTGTTTATTTAAATGAAGTTGACCAGTTGCCTGCTCTTCCTTGCATTATCCGTCACCGAGACAAACTGAACAAAGTTCTGAGGTCGACCTTGTAAATATAAGGATTCAGGTCTGTCTGCTGTTTACCTTTGCTCCTGCGCGCAAAGCCCTTCTCTCCACATTTATGTGTTTGTTTGTTTGTCTATCTAATCTTTTGGGTTTTTATTTCTAATGAGGTCGACCAGTTGTCTATTTATTATTTTTTTTACTACGCATCAAGCTGCGCTGCTTGTCTTTGCTCCTGTGTGCTCGCGCACTCTCGCCTTTTCCACTTATTTTTATTTTTGATTTATTTTGTCAATTTTTAAAAAAAAATACGCATCGGGCTGTGCTGTTTGTGTTTGCTTGAGTGCATTCGCGCGCTCTCGCTTTCTCCACTTTACAATTTTTTTGTTATTATTTATCTATTCCTGAGAGTTTATCTTATTTTTTATTTGTTTATTTAAATGAAGTCGACCAGTTGCCTGCCCTTCCTTCCATTATCCGTCACCGAGACAAACTGAACAAAGTTCTGAGGTCGACCTTGTAAAGATAAGGATTCAGGTCTGTCTGCTGTTTACCTTTGCTCCTGCGCGCACTGCCCTTCTCTCCACATTTATGTGTTTGTTTGTTTGTCTATCTAAACTTTTGTGTTTTTATTTCTAATGAGGTCGACCAGTTGTCTATTTATTATTTTTTTTTACTACGCATCAAGCTGCGCTGCTTGTCTTTGCTCCTGTGTGCTCGCGCACTCTCGCCTTTTCCACTTATTTTTATTTTTGATTTATTTTTGATTTATTTTGTCAATTTTTAAAAAAAATACGCATCGTGCTGTGCTGTTTGTGTTTGCTTGAGTGCATTCGCGCGCTCTTGCTTTCTAAACTTTACACTTTTTTTGTTATTATTTATCTATTCCTGAGAGTTTATCTTATTTTTTATTTGTTTATTTAAATGAAGTTGACCAGTTGCCTGCCCTTCCTTCCATTATCCGTCACCGAGACAAACTGAACAAAGTTCTGAGGTCGACCTTGTAAATATAAGGATTCAGGTCTGTCTGCTGTTTACCTTTGCTCCTGCGCGCAAAGCCCTTCTCTCCACATTTATGTGTTTGTTTGTTTGTCTATCTAATCTTTTGGGTTTTTATTTCTAATGAGGTCGACCAGTTGTCTATTTATTATTTTTTTTACTACGCATCAAGCTGCGCTGCTTGTCTTTGCTCCTGTGTGCTCGCGCACTCTCGCCTTTTCCACTTATTTTTATTTTTGATTTATTTTGTCAATTTTTAAAAAAAAATACGCATCGGGCTGTGCTGTTTGTGTTTGCTTGAGTGCATTCGCGTGCTCTCGCTTTCTCCACTTTACAATTTTTTTGTTATTATTTATCTATTCCTGAGAGTTAATCTTATTTTTTATTTGTTTATTTAAATGAAGTCGACCAGTTGCCTGCCCTTCCTTCCATTATTCGTCACCGAGACAAACTGAACAAAGTTCTGAGGTCGACCTTGTAAAGATAAGGATTCAGGTCTGTCTGCTGTTTACCTTTGCTCCTGCGCGCACTGCCCTTCTCTCCACATTTATGTGTTTGTTTGTTTGTCTATCTAATCTTTTGGGTTTTTATTTCTAATGAGGTCGACCAGTTGTCTATTTATTATTTTTTTTACTACGCATCAAGCTGCGCTGCTTCTCTTTGCTCCTGTGTGCTCGCACACTCTCGCCTTTTCCACTTATTTTTATTTTTGATTTATTTTTGATTTATTTTGTCAATTTTAAAAAACAATACGCATCGTGCTGTGCTGTTTGTGTTTGCTTGAGTGCCTTCGCGCGCTCTCGCTTTCTCCACTTTACAATTTTTTTGTTATTATTTATCTATTCCTGAGAGTTTATCTTATTTTTTATTTGTTTATTTAAATGAAGTCGACCAGTTGCCTGCCCTTCCTTCCATTATCCGTCACCGAGACAAACTGAACAAAGTTCTGAGGTCGACCTTGTAAAGATAAGGATTCAGGTCTGACTGCTGTTTACCTTTGCTCCTGCGCACACTGCCCTTCTCTCCACATTTATGTATTTGTTTGTTTGTCTATCTAATCTTTTGGGTTTTTATTTCTAATGAGGTCGACCAGTTGTCTATTTATTATTTTTTTTACTACGCATCAAGCTGCGCTGCTTGTCTTTGCTCCTGTGTGCTCGCGCACTCTCGCCTTTTCCACTTATTTTTATTTTTGATTTATTTATGATTTATTTTGTCAATTTAAAAAAAACGCATCGTGCTGTGCTGTTTGTGTTTGCTTGAGTGCATTCGCGCGCTCTCGCTTTCTCCACTTTACAATTTTTTTGTTATTATTTATCTATTCCTGAGAGTTTATCTTATTTTTTATTTGTTTATTTAAATGAAGTCGACCAGTTGCCTGCCCTTCCTTCCATTATCCGTCACCGAGACAAACTGAACAAAGTTCTGAGGTCGACCTTGTAAAGATAAGGATTCAGGTCTGTCTGCTGTTTACCTTTGCTCCTGCGCGCACTGCCCTTCTCTCCACATTTATGTGTTTGTTTGTTTGTCTATCTAAACTTTTGTGTTTTTATTTCTAATGAGGTCGACCAGTTGTCTATTTATTATTTTTTTTTACTACGCATCAAGCTGCGCTGCTTGTCTTTGCTCCTGTGTGCTCTCGCACTCTCGCCTTTTCCACTTATTTTTATTTTTGATTTATTTTTGTTTTATTTTGTCAATTTTTAAAAAAAATACGCATCGTGCTGTGCTGTTTGTGTTTGCTTGAGTGCATTCGCGCGCTCTCGCTTTCTAAACTTTACAATTTTTTTATTATTTATCTATTCCTGAGAGTTTATCTTATTTTTTATTTGTTTATTTAAATGAAGTTGACCAGTTGCCTGCTCTTCCTTGCATTATCCGTCACCGAGACAAACTGAACAAAGTTCTGAGGTCGACCTTGTAAATATAAGGATTCAGGTCTGTCTGCTGTTTACCTTTGCTCCTGCGCGCAAAGCCCTTCTCTCCACATTTATGTGTTTGTTTGTTTGTCTATCTAATCTTTTGGGTTTTTATTTCTAATGAGGTCGACCAGTTGTCTATTTATTATTTTTTTTACTACGCATCAAGCTGCGCTGCTTGTCTTTGCTCCTGTGTGCTCGCGCACTCTCGCCTTTTCCACTTATTTTTATTTTTGATTTATTTTGTCAATTTTTAAAAAAAAATACGCATCGGGCTGTGCTGTTTGTGTTTGCTTGAGTGCATTCGCGCGCTCTTGCTTTCTCCACTTTACAATTTTTTTGTTATTATTTATCTATTCCTGAGAGTTTATCTTATTTTTTATTTGTTTATTTAAATGAAGTCGACCAGTTGCCTGCCCTTCCTTCCATTATCCGTCACCGAGACAAACTGAACAAAGTTCTGAGGTCGACCTTGTAAAGATAAGGATTCAGGTCTGTCTGCTGTTTACCTTTGCTCCTGCGCGCACTGCCCTTCTCTCCACATTTATGTGTTTGTTTGTTTGTCTATCTAAACTTTTGTGTTTTTATTTCTAATGAGGTCGACCAGTTGTCTATTTATTATTTTTTTTTACTACGCATCAAGCTGCGCTGCTTGTCTTTGCTCCTGTGTGCTCGCGCACTCTCGCCTTTTCCACTTATTTTTATTTTTGATTTATTTTTGATTTATTTTGTCAATTTTTAAAAAAAATACGCATCGTGCTGTGCTGTTTGTGTTTGCTTGAGTGCATTCGCGCGCTCTTGCTTTCTAAACTTTACACTTTTTTTGTTATTATTTATCTATTCTTGAGAGTTTATCTTATTTTTTATTTGTTTATTTAAATGAAGTTGACCAGTTGCCTGCCCTTCCTTGCATTATCCGTCACCGAGACAAACTGAACAAAGTTCTGAGGTCGACCTTGTAAATATAAGGATTCAGGTCTGTCTGCTGTTTACCTTTGCTCCTGCGCGCAAAGCCCTTCTCTCCACATTTATGTGTTTGTTTGTTTGTCTATCTAATCTTTTGGGTTTTTATTTCTAATGAGGTCGACCAGTTGTCTATTTATTATTTTTTTTACTACGCATCAAGCTGCGCTGCTTGTCTTTGCTCCTGTGTGCTCGCGCACTCTCGCCTTTTCCACTTATTTTTATTTTTGATTTATTTTGTCAATTTTTAAAAAAAAATACGCATCGGGCTGTGCTGTTTGTGTTTGCTTGAGTGCATTCGCGTGCTCTCGCTTTCTCCACTTTACAATTTTTTTGTTATTATTTATCTATTCCTGAGAGTTAATCTTATTTTTTATTTGTTTATTTAAATGAAGTCGACCAGTTGCCTGCCCTTCCTTCCATTATCCGTCACCGAGACAAACTGAACAAAGTTCTGAGGTCGACCTTGTAAAGATAAGGATTCAGGTCTGTCTGCTGTTTACCTTTGCTCCTGCGCGCACTGCCCTTCTCTCCACATTTATGTGTTTGTTTGTTTGTCTATCTAATCTTTTGGGTTTTTATTTCTAATGAGGTCGACCAGTTGTCTATTTATTATTTTTTTTACTACGCATCAAGCTGCGCTGCTTGTCTTTGCTCCTGTGTGCTCGTGCACTCTCGCCTTTTCCACTTATTTTTATTTTTGATTTCTTTTTGATTTATTTTGTCAATTTTAAAAAAAATACGCATCGTGCTGTGCTGTTTGTGTTTGCTTGAGTGCATTTGCGCGCTCTCGCTTTCTCCACTTTACAATTTTTTTGTTATTATTTATCTATTCCTGAGAGTTTATATTATTTTTTATTTGTTTATTTAAATGAAGTCGACCAGTTGCCTGCCCTTCCTTCCATTATCCGTCACCGAGACAAACTGAACAAAGTTCTGAGCTCGACCTTGTAAAGATAAGGATTCAGGTCTGTCTGCTGTTTACCTTTGCTCCTGCGCGCACTGTCCTTCTCTCCACATTTATGTGTTAGTTTGTTTGTCTATCTAATCTTTTGGGTTTTTATTTCTAATGAGGTCGACCCGTTGTCTATTTAATATTTTTTTTACTACGCATCAAGCTGCGCTGCTTGTCTTTGCTCCTGTGTGCTCGCGCACTCTCGCCTTTTCCACTTATTTTTATTTTTGATTTATTTTTGATTAATTTTGTCAATTTAAAAAAAATTTACGCATCGTGCTGTGCTGTTTGTGTTTGCTTGAGTGCATTCGCGCGCTCTCGCTTTCTCCACTTTACAATTTTTTTGTTAATATTTATCTATTCCTGAGAGTTTATCTTATTTTTTATTTGTTTATTTAAATGAAGTCGACCAGTTGCCTGCCCTTCCTTCCATTATCCCTCACCGAGACAAACTGAACAAAGTTCTGAGGTCGACCTTGTAAAGATAAGGATTCAGTTCTGTCTGCTGTTTACCTTTGCTCCTGCGCGCACTGCCCTTCTCTCCACATTTATGTGTTTGTTTGTTTGTCTATCTAATCTTTTGGGTTTTTATTTCTAATGAGGTCGACCAGTTGTCTATTTATTATTTTTTTTACTACGCATCAAGCTGCCCTGCTTGGCTTTGCTCCTGTGTGCTTGCGCACTCTCGCTTTTTCCACTTATTTTTATTTTTGATTTATTTTTGATTTATTTTGTCAATTTAAAAAAAAATACGCATCGTGCTGTGCTGTTTGTGTTTGCTTGAGTGCATTCTCGCGCTCTCGCTTTCTCCACTTTACAATTTTTTTGTTATTATTTATCTATTCCTGAGAGTTTATCTTATTTTTTATTTGTTTATTTAAATGAAGTCGACCAGTTGCCTGCCCTTCCTTCCATTATCCCTCACCGAGACAAACTGAACAAAGTTCTGAGGTCGACCTTGTAAAGATAAGGATTCAGGTCTGTCTGCTGTTTACCTTTGCTCCTGCGCGCACTGCCCTTCTCTCCACATTTATGTGTTTGTTTGTTTGTCTATCTAATCTTTTGGGTTTTTATTTCTAATGAGGTCCACCAGTTGTCTATTTATTATTTTTTTTTACTACGCATCAAGCTGCGCTGCTTGTCTTTGCTCCTGTGTGCTCGCGCACTCTCGCCTTTTCCACTTATTTTTATTTTTTATTTATTTTTGATTTATTTTGTCAATTTAAAAAAAATACGCATCGTGCTGTGCTGTTTGTGTTTGCTTGAGTGCATTCGCGCGCTCTCGCTTTCTGCACTTTACAATTTTTTTGTTATTCTTTATCTATTCCTGAGAGTTTATCTTATTTTTTATTTATTTATTTAAATGAAGTCGACCAGTTGCCTGCCCTTCCTTCCATTATCCCTCACCGAGACAAACTGAACAAAGTTCTGAGGTCGACCTTGTAAAGATAAGGATTCAGGTCTGTCTGCTGTTTACCTTTGCTCCTGCGCGCACTGCCCTTCTCTCCACATTTATGTGTTTGTTTGTTTGTCTATCTAATCTTTTGGGTTTTTATTTCTAATGAGGTCGACCAGTTGTCTATTTATTATTTTTTTTACTACGCATCAAGCTGCTCTGCTTGTCTTTGTTCCTGTGTGCTCGCGCACTCTTGCCTTTTCCACTTATTTTTATTTTTGATTTATTTTTTATTTATTTTGTCAATTTTAAAAAAAAATACGCATCGTGCTGTGCTGTTTGTGTTTGCTTGAGTGCATTCGCGCGCTCTCGCTTTGTGCACTTTACAATTTTTTTGTTATTATTTATCTATTCCTGAGAGTTTATCTTATTTTTTATTTGTTTATTTAAATGAAGTCGACCAGTTGCCTGCCCTTCCTTCCATTATCCGTCACCGAGACAAACTGAACAAAGTTCTGAGGTCGACCTTGTAAAGATAAGGATTCAGGTCTGTCTGCTGTTTACATTTGCTCCTGCGCACACTGCCCTTCTCTCCACATTTATGTGTTTGTTTGTTTGTCTATCTAATCTTTTGGGTTTTTATTTCTAATGAGGTCGACCAGTTGTCCATTTATTATTTTTTTTACTACGCATCAAGCTGCGCTGCTTGTCTTTGCTCCTGTGTGCTCGCGCACTCCCGCCTTTTCCACTTATTTTTGTTTTTTTTTTGTTTTTTTTTTTTTTGGCCAGTCCTGGGCCTTAGACTCAGGGCCGGAGCACCGTCCCTGGGTTCTTCCCGCTCAAGGCTAGCACTCTGCCACTTGAGCCACAGCGCCGCTTCTGGCCGTTTTCTGTATATGTGGTGCTGGGGAATCAAACCTAGGGCCTCGTGTATCCGAGGCAGGCACTCTTGCCACTAGGCTACATCCCCAGCCCTTTTCCACTTATTTTTATTTTTGATTTATTTTTGATTTATTTTGTCAATTTTAAAAAAAAATACGCATCGTGCTTTGCTGTTTGTGTTTGCTTGAGTGCATTCGCGCGCTCTCGCTTTGTGCACTTTACAATTTTTTTGTTATTATTTATCTATTCCTGAGAGTTTATCTTATTTTTTATTTGTTTATTTAAATGAAATCGACCAGTTGCCTGCCCTTCCTTCCATTATCCGTCACCGAGACAAACTGAACAAAGTTCTGAGGTCGACCTTGTAAAGATATGGATTCAGGTCTGTCTGCTGTTTACATTTGCTCCTGCGCGCACTGCCCTTCTCTCCACCTTTATGTGTTTGTTTGTTTGTCTATCTAATCTTTTGGGTTTTTATTTCTAATGAGGTCGACCAGTTGTCTATTTATTATTTTTTTTACTACGCATCAAGCTGCGCTGCTTGTCTTTGCTCCTGTGTGCTCGCGCACTCTCGCCTGTTCCACTTATTTTTGTTTTTGTTTTTTTTTTTTTTTTGGCCAGTCCTGGGCCTTGGACTCAGGGCCGGAGCACCGTCCCTGGGTTCTTCCCGCTCAAGGCTAGCACTCTGCCACTTGAGCCACAGCGCCGCTATGGCCGTTTTCTGTATATGTGGTGCAGGGGAATCGAACCTAGGGCCTCGTGTATCCGAGGCAGGCACTCTTGCCACTAGGCTACATCCCCAGCCCTTTTCCACTTATTTTTATTTTTGATTTATTTTTGATTTATTTTGTCAATTTTAAAAAAAAATACGCATCGTGCTGTGCTGTTTGTGTTTGCTTGAGTGCATTCGGGCGCTCTCGCTTTCTCCACTTTACAATTTTTTTGTTATTATTTATCTATTCCTGAGAGTTTATCTTATTTTTTATTTGTTTATTTAAATGAAGTCGACCAGTTGCCTGCCCTTCCTTCCATTATCCGTCACCGTGACAAACTGAACAAAGTTCTGAGGTCGACCTTGTAAAGATAAGGATTCAGGTCTGTCTGCTGTTTACGTTTGCTCCTGAGCGCACTGCCCTTCTCTCCACATTTATGTGTTTGTTTGTCTATCTAATCTTTTGGGTTTTTATTTCTAATGAGGTCGACCAGTTGTCTATTTAATATTTTTTTTGCTGCGCATCAAGCTGCGCTGCTTGTCTTTGCTCCTGTGTGCTCGCACACTCTCGCCTTTTCCACTTATTGTTATTTTTGATTTATTTTTGATTTATTTTGTCAATATAAAAAAAATACGCATCGTGCTGTGCTGTTTGTGTTTGCTTGAGTGCATTCGTGCGCTCTCGCTTTCTCCACTTTACAATTTTTTGGTTATTATTTATCTATACCTGAGAGTTTATCTTATTTTTTATTTGTTTATTTAAATGAAGTCGACCAGTTGCCTGCCCTTCCTTCCATTATCCGTCACCGAGACAAACTGAACAAAGTTCTGAGGTCGACCTTGTAAAGATAAGGATTCAGGTCTGTCTGCTGTTTACCTTTGCTCCTGCGCGCACTGCCCTTCTCTCCACATTTATGTGTTTGTTTGTTTGTCTATCTAATCTTTTGGGTTTTTATTTCTAGTGAGGTCGACCAGTTGTCTATTTATTATTTTTTTTACTACGCATCAAGCTGGGCTGCTTGTCTTTGCTCCTGTGTGCTCGCGCACTCTCGCCTTTTCCACTTATTTTCATTTTTGATTTATTTTTGATTTATTTTCTCAATTTAAAAAAAAATACGCATCGTGTTGTGCTGTTTGTGTTTGCTTGAGTGCATTCGCGCGCTCTCGCTTTCTCCACTTCACAATTTTTTTGTTATTATTTATCTATTCCTGAGAGTTTATCTTATTTTTCATTTGTTTATTTAAATGAAGTCGACCAGTTGCCTGCCCTTCCTTCCATTATCTGTCACCGAGACAAACTGAACAAAGTTCTGAGGTCGACCTTGTAAAGATAAGGATTCAGGTCTGTCTGCTGTTTACCTTTGCTCCTGCGCGCACTGCCCTTCTCTCCACATTTATGTGTTTGTTTGTTTGTCTATCTAATCTTTTGGGTTTTTATTTCTAATGAGGTCGACCAGTTGTCTATTTATTATTTTTTTTACTACGCATCAAGCTGCGCTGCTTGTCTTTGCTCCTGTGTGCTCGCGCACTCTCGCCTTTTCCACTGATTTTTATTTTTGATTTATTTGTGATTTATTTTGTCAATTTTAAAAAAAAATACGTATCGTGCTGTGCTGTTTGTGTTTGCTTGAGTGCATTCGCGCGCTCTCGCTTTCTCCACTTTACAATTTTTTTGTTATTATTTATCTATTCCTGAGAGTTTATCTTATTTTTTATTTGTTTATTTAAATGAAGTCGACCAGTTGCCTGCCCTTCCTTCCATTATTCGTCACCGAGACAAACTGAACAAAGTTCTGAGGTCGACCTTGTAAAGATAAGGATTCAGGTCTGTCTGCTGTTTACCTTTGCTCCTGCGCGCACTGCCCTTCTCTCCACATTTATGTGTTTGTTTGTTTGTCTATCTAATGTTTTGTGTTTTTATTTCTAATGAGGTCGACCAGTTGTCTATTTATTATTTTTTTACTACGAATCAAGCTGCGCTGCTTGTCTTTGCTCCTGTGTGCTCGCGCACTCTCGCCTTTTCCACTTATTTTTATTTTTTATTTATTTTTGATTTATTTTGTCAATTTTTAAAAAAAATACGCATCGTGCTGTGCTGTTTGTGTTTGCTTGAGTGCATTCGCGCGCTCTCGCTTTCTCCACTTTACAATTTTTTTGTTATTATTTATCTATTCCTGAGAGTTTATCTTATTTTTTATTTGTTTATTTAAATGAAGTTGACCAGTTGCCTGCCCTTCCTTCCATTATCCGTCACCGAGACAAACTGAACAAAGTTCTGAGGTCGACCTTGTAAAGACAAGGATTCAGGTCTGTCTGCTGTTTACCTTTGCTCCTGCGCGCACTGCCCTTCTCTCCACATTTATGTGTTTGTTTGTTTGTCTATCTAATCTTTTGGGTTTTTATTTCTAATGAGGTCGACCAGTTGTCTATTTATTATTTTTTTTACTACGCATCAAGCTGCGCTGCTTGTCTTTGCTCCTGTGTGCTCGCGCACTCTCGCCTTTTCCACTTATTTTTATTTTTGATTTATTTTTTGATTTATTTTGTCAATTTTAAAAAACAATACGCATCGTGCTGTGCTGTTTGTGTTTGCTTGAGTGCATTCGCGCGCTCTCGCTTTCTCCACTTTACAATTTTTTGGTTATTATTTATCTATTCCTGAGAGTTTATCTTATTTTTTATTTGTTTATTTAAATGAAGTCGACCAGTTGCCTGCCCTTCCTTCCATTATCCGTCACCGAGACAAACTGAACAAAGTTCTGAGGTCGACCTTGTAAAGATAAGGATTCAGGTCTGTCTGCTGTTTACCTTTGCTCCTGCGCACACTGCCCTTCTCTCCACATTTATGTGTTTGTTTGTTTGTCTATCTAATCTTTTGGGTTTTTATTTCTAATGAGGTCGACCAGTTGTCTATTTATTATTTTTTTTACTACGCATCAAGCTGCGCTGCTTGTCTTTGCTCCTCTGTGCTCGCGCACTCTCGCCTTTTCCACTTATTTTTATTTTTGATTTATTTTTGATTTATTTTGTCAATTTAAAAAAAAAATACGCATCGTGCTGTGCTGTTTGTGTTTGCTTGAGTGCATTCGCGCGCTCTCGCTTTCTCCACTTTACAATTTTTTTGTTATTATTTATCTATTCCTGAGAGTTTATCTTATTTTTTATTTGTTTATTTAAATGAAGTCGACCAGTTGCCTGCCCTTCCTTCCATTATCCCTCACCGAGACAAACTGAACAAAGTTCTGAGGTCGACCTTGTAAAGATAAGGATTCAGTTCTGTCTGCTGTTTACCTTTGCTCCTGCGCGCACTGCCCTTCTCTCCACATTTATGTGTTTGCTTGTTTGTCTATCTAATCTTTTGGGTTTTTATTTCTAATGAGGTCGACCAGTTGTCTATTTATTATTTTTTTTACTACGCATCAAGCTGCCCTGCTTGGCTTTGCTCCTGTGTGCTTGCGCACTCTCGCTTTTTCCACTTATTTTTATTTTTGATTTATTTTTGATTTATTTTGTCAATTTAAAAAAAAATACGCATCGTGCTGTGCTGTTTGTGTTTGCTTGAGTGCATTCTCGCGCTCTCGCTTTCTCCACTTTACAATTTTTTTGTTATTATTTATCTATTCCTGAGAGTTTATCTTATTTTTTATTTGTTTATTTAAATGAAGTCGACCAGTTGCCTGCCCTTCCTTCCATTATCCCTCACCGAGACAAACTGAACAAAGTTCTGAGGTCGACCTTGTAAAGATAAGGATTCAGGTCTGTCTGCTGTTTACCTTTGCTCCTGCGCGCACTGCCCTTCTCTCCACATTTATGTGTTTGTTTGTTTGTCTATCTAATCTTTTGGGTTTTTATTTCTAATGAGGTCCACCAGTTGTCTATTTATTATTATTTTTTACTACGCATCAAGCTGCGCTGCTTGTCTTTGCTCCTGTGTGCTCGCGCACTCTCGCCTTTTCCACTTATTTTTATTTTTTATTTATTTTTGATTTATTTTGTCAATTTAAAAAAAATACGCATCGTGCTGTGCTGTTTGTGTTTGCTTGAGTGCATTCGCGCGCTCTCGCTTTCTGCACTTTACAATTTTTTTGTTATTCTTTATCTATTCCTGAGAGTTTATCTTATTTTTTATTTATTTATTTAAATGAAGTCGACCAGTTGCCTGCCCTTCCTTCCATTATCCCTCACCGAGACAAACTGAACAAAGTTCTGAGGTCGACCTTGTAAAGATAAGGATTCAGGTCTGTCTGCTGTTTACCTTTGCTCCTGCGCGCACTGCCCTTCTCTCCACATTTATGTGTTTGTTTGTTTGTCTATCTAATCTTTTGGGTTTTTATTTCTAATGAGGTCGACCAGTTGTCTATTTATTATTTTTTTTACTACGCATCAAGCTGCTCTGCTTGTCTTTGTTCCTGTGTGCTCGCGCACTCTTGCCTTTTCCACTTATTTTTATTTTTGATTTATTTTTTATTTATTTTGTCAATTTTAAAAAAAAATACGCATCGTGCTGTGCTGTTTGTGTTTGCTTGAGTGCATTCGCGCGCTCTCGCTTTGTGCACTTTACAATTTTTTTGTTATTATTTATCTATTCCTGAGAGTTTATCTTTTTTTTTATTTGTTTATTTAAATGAAGTCGACCAGTTGCCTGCCCTTCCTTCCATTATCCGTCACCGAGACAAACTGAACAAAGTTCTGAGGTCGACCTTGTAAAGATAAGGATTCAGGTCTGTCTGCTGTTTACATTTGCTCCTGCGCGCACTGCCCTTCTCTCCACCTTTATGTGTTTGTTTGTTTGTCTATCTAATCTTTTGGGTTTTTATTTCTAATGAGGTCGACCAGTTGTCTATTTATTATTTTTTTTACTACGCATCAAGCTGCGCTGCTTGTCTTTGCTCCTGTGTGCTCGCGCACTCTCGCCTGTTCCACTTATTTTTGTTTTTGTTTTTTTTTTTTTTTTGGCCAGTCCTGGGCCTTAGACTCAGGGCCGGAGCACCGTCCCTGGGTTCTTCCCGCTCAAGGCTAGCACTCTGCCACTTGAGCCACAGCGCCGCTTCTGGCCGTTTTCTGTATATGTGGTGCTGGGGAATCGAACCTAGGGCCTCGTGTATCCGAGGCAGGCACTCTTGCCACTAGGCTACATCCCCAGCCCTTTTCCACTTATTTTTATTTTTGATTTATTTTTGATTTATTTTGTCAATTTTAAAAAAAAATACGCATCGTGCTGTGCTGTTTGTGTTTGCTTGAGTGCATTCGCGCGCTCTCGCTTTGTGCACTTTACAATTTTTTTGTTATTATTTATCTATTCCTGAGAGTTTATCTTATTTTTTATTTGTTTATTTAAATGAAGTCGACCAGTTGCCTGCCCTTTCTTCCATTATCCGTCACCGAGGCAAACTGAACAAAGTTCTGAGGTCGACCTTGTAAAGATAAGGATTCAGGTCTGTCTGCTGTTTACATTTGCTCCTGCGCGCACTGCCCTTCTCTCCACATTTATGTGTTTTTTTGTCTATCTAATCTTTTGGGTTTTTATTTCTAATGAGGTCGACCAGTTGTCTATTTATTATTTTTTTTACTACGCATCAAGCTGCGCTGCTTGTCTTTGCTCCTGTGTGCTCGCGCACTCTCGCCTTTTCCACTTATTTTTGTTTTTGTTTTTTTTTTTTTTTGGCGAGTCCTGGGCCTTGGACTCAGGGCCGGAGCACCGTCCCTGGGTTCTTCCCGCTCAAGGCTAGCACTCTGCCACTTGAGCCACAGCGCCGCTATGGCCGTTTTCTGTATATGTGGTGCAGGGGAATCGAACCTAGGGCCTCGTGTATCCGAGGCAGGCACTCTTGCCACTAGGCTACATCCCCAGCCCTTTTCCACTTATTTTTATTTTTGATTTATTTTTGATTTATTTTGTCAATTTTAAAAAAAAATACGCATCGTGCTGTGCTGTTTGTGTTTGCTTGAGTGCATTCGGGCGCTCTCGCTTTCTCCACTTTACAATTTTTTTGTTATTATTTATCTATTCCTGAGAGTTTATCTTATTTTTTATTTGTTTATTTAAATGAAGTCGACCAGTTGCCTGCCCTTCCTTCCATTATCCGTCACCGTGACAAACTGAACAAAGTTCTGAGGTCGACCTTGTAAAGATAAGGATTCAGGTCTGTCTGCTGTTTACGTTTGCTCCTGAGCGCACTGCCCTTCTCTCCACATTTATGTGTTTGTTTGTCTATCTAATCTTTTGGGTTTTTATTTCTAATGAGGTCGACCAGTTGTCTATTTAATATTTTTTTTGCTGCGCATCAAGCTGCGCTGCTTGTCTTTGCTCCTGTGTGCTCGCACACTCTCGCCTTTTCCACTTATTGTTATTTTTGATTTATTTTTGATTTATTTTGTCAATATAAAAAAAATACGCATCGTGCTGTGCTGTTTGTGTTTGCTTGAGTGCATTCGTGCGCTCTCGCTTTCTCCACTTTACAATTTTTTGGTTATTATTTATCTATACCTGAGAGTTTATCTTATTTTTTATTTGTTTATTTAAATGAAGTCGACCAGTTGCCTGCCCTTCCTTCCATTATCCGTCACCGAGACAAACTGAACAAAGTTCTGAGGTCGACCTTGTAAAGATAAGGATTCAGGTCTGTCTGCTGTTTACCTTTGCTCCTGCGCGCACTGCCCTTCTCTCCACATTTATGTGTTTGTTTGTTTGTCTATCTAATCTTTTGGGTTTTTATTTCTAGTGAGGTCGACCAGTTGTCTATTTATTATTATTTTTACTACGCATCAAGCTGGGCTGCTTGTCTTTGCTCCTGTGTGCTCGCGCACTCTCGCCTTTTCCACTTATTTTCATTTTTGATTTATTTTTGATTTATTTTCTCAATTTAAAAAAAAATACGCATCGTGTTGTGCTGTTTGTGTTTGCTTGAGTGCATTCGCGCGCTCTCGCTTTCTCCACTTTACAATTTTTTTGTTATTATTTATCTATTCCTGAGAGTTTATCTTATTTTTCATTTGTTTATTTAAATGAAGTCGACCAGTTGCCTGCCCTTCCTTCCATTATCTGTCACCGAGACAAACTGAACAAAGTTCTGAGGTCGACCTTGTAAAGATAAGGATTCAGGTCTGTCTGCTGTTTACCTTTGCTCCTGCGCGCACTGCCCTTCTCTCCACATTTATGTGTTTGTTTGTTTGTCTATCTAATCTTTTGGGTTTTTATTTCTAATGAGGTCGACCAGTTGTCTATTTATTATTTTTTTTACTACGCATCAAGCTGCGCTGCTTGTCTTTGCTCCTGTGTGCTCGCGCACTCTCGCCTTTTCCACTGATTTTTATTTTTGATTTATTTGTGATTTATTTTGTCAATTTAAAAAAAAAATACGTATCGTGCTGTGCTGTTTGTGTTTGCTTGAGTGCATTCGCGCGCTCTCGCTTTCTCCACTTTACAATTTTTTTGTTATTATTTATCTATTCCTGAGAGTTTATCTTATTTTTTATTTGTTTATTTAAATGAAGTCGACCAGTTGCCTGCCCTTCCTTCCATTATTCGTCACCGAGACAAACTGAACAAAGTTCTGAGGTCGACCTTGTAAAGATAAGGATTCAGGTCTGTCTGCTGTTTACCTTTGCTCCTGCGCGCACTGCCCTTCTCTCCACATTTATGTGTTTGTTTGTTTGTCTATCTAATGTTTTGTGTTTTTATTTCTAATGAGGTCGACCAGTTGTCTATTTATTATTTTTTTACTACGAATCAAGCTGCGCTGCTTGTCTTTGCTCCTGTGTGCTCGCGCACTCTCGCCTTTTCCACTTATTTTTATTTTTTATTTATTTTTGATTTATTTTGTCAATTTTTAAAAAAAATACGCATCGTGCTGTGCTGTTTGTGTTTGCTTGAGTGCATTCGCGCGCTCTCGCTTTCTCCACTTTACAATTTTTTTGTTATTATTTATCTATTCCTGAGAGTTTATCTTATTTTTTATTTGTTTATTTAAATGAAGTTGACCAGTTGCTTGCCCTTCCTTCCATTATCCGTCACCGAGACAAACTGAACAAAGTTCTGAGGTCGACCTTGTAAAGACAAGGATTCAGGTCTGTCTGCTGTTTACCTTTGCTCCTGCGCGCACTGCCCTTCTCTCCACATTTATGTGTTTGTTTGTTTGTCTATCTAATCTTTTGGGTTTTTATTTCTAATGAGGTCGACCAGTTGTCTATTTATTATTTTTTTTACTACGCATCAAGCTGCGCTGCTTGTCTTTGCTCCTGTGTGCTCGCGCACTCTCGCCTTTTCCACTTATTTTTATTTTTGATTTATTTTTTGATTTATTTTGTCAATTTTAAAAAACAATACGCATCGTGCTGTGCTGTTTGTGTTTGCTTGAGTGCATTCGCGCGCTCTCGCTTTCTCCACTTTACAATTTTTTGGTTATTATTTATCTATTCCTGAGAGTTTATCTTATTTTTTATTTGTTTATTTAAATGAAGTCGACCAGTTGCCTGCCCTTCCTTCCATTATCCGTCACCGAGACAAACTGAACAATGTTCTGAGGTCGACCTTGTAAAGATAAGGATTCAGGTCTGTCTGCTGTTTACCTTTGCTCCTGCGCACACTGCCCTTCTCTCCACATTTATGTGTTTGTTTGTTTGTCTATCTAATCTTTTGGGTTTTTATTTCTAATGAGGTCGACCAGTTGTCTATTTATTATTTTTTTTACTACGCATCAAGCTGCGCTGCTTGTCTTTGCTCCTCTGTGCTCGCGCACTCTCGCCTTCTCCACTTATTTTTATTTTTGATTTATTTTTGATTTATTTTGTCAATTTAAAAAAAAAATACGCATCGTGCTGTGCTGTTTGTGTTTGCTTGAGTGCATTCGCGCGCTCTCGCTTTCTCCACTTTACAATTTTTTTGTTATTATTTATCTATTCCTGAGAGTTTATCTTATTTTTTATTTGTTTATTTAAATGAAGTCGACCAGTTGCCTGCCCTTCCTTCCATTATCCGTCACCGAGACAAACTGAAAAAAGTTCTGAGGTCGACCTTGTAAAGATAAGGATTCAGGTCTCTCTGCTGTTTACCTTTGCTCCTGCGCGCACTGCCCTTCTCTCCACATTTATGTGTTTGTTTGTTTGTCTATCTAATCTTTTGTGTTTGTATTTCTAATGAGGTCGACCAGTTGTCTATTTATTATTTTTTTTACTACGCATCAAGCTGCGCTGCTTGTCTTTGCTCCTGTGTGCTCGCGCACTCTCGCCTTTTCCACTTATTTTTATTTTTGATTTATTTTTGATTTATTTTGTCAATTTTAAAAAAAAATACGCATCGTGCTGTGCTGTTTGTGTTTGCTTGAGTGCATTCGCGCGCTCTCGCTTTCTCCACTTTACAATTTTTTTTGTTATTATTTATCTATTCCTGAGAGTTTATCTTATTTTTTATTTGTTTATTTAAATGAAGTCGACCAGTTGCCTGCCCTTCCTTCCATTATCCGTCACCGAGACAAACTGAACAAAGTTCTGAGGTCGACCTTGTAAAGATAAGGATTCAGGTCTGTCTGCTGTTTACCTTTGCTCCTGCGCGCACTGCCCTTCTCTCCACATTTATGTGTTTGTTTGTTTGTCTATCTAATCTTTTGTGTTTTTATTTCTAATGAGGTCGACCAGTTGTCTATTTATTATTTTTTTTACTACGCATCAAGCTGCGCTGCTTGTCTTTGCTCCTGTGTGCTCGCGCACTCTCGCCATTTCCACTTTTTTTTATTTTTGATTTATTTTTGAATTAATTTGTCAATTTTTAAAAAAAATACGCATCGTGCTGTGCTGTTTGTGTTTGCTTGAGTGCATTCGCGCGCTTTCGCTTTCTAAACTTTACAATTTTTTTGTTATTATTTATCTATTCCTGAGAGTTTATCTTATTTTTTATTTGTTTATTTAAATGAAGTTGACCAGTTGCCTGCCCTTCCTTGCATTATCCGTCACCGAGACAAACTGAACAAAGTTCTGAGTTCGACCTTGTAAATATAAGGATTCAGGTCTGTCTGCTGTTTACCTTTGCTCCTGCACGCAAAGCCCTTCTCTCCACATTTATGTGTTTGTTTGTTTGTCTATCTAATCTTTTGGGTTTTTATTTCTAATGAGGTCGACCAGTTGTCTATTTATTATTTTTTTACTACGCATCAAGCTGCGCTGCTTGTCTTTGCTCCTGTGTGCTCGCGCACTCTCGCCTTTTCCACTTATTTTTATTTTTGATTTATTTTGTCAATTTAAAAAAAAATACGCATCGTGCTGTGCTGTTTGTGTTTGCTTGAGTGCATTCGCCCGCTCTCGCTTTCTCCACTTTACAATTTTTTTGTTATTATTTATCTATTCCTGAGAGTTTATCTTATTTTTTATTTGTTTATTTAAATGAAGTCGACCAGTTGCCTGCCCTTCCTTCCATTATCCCTCACCGAGACAAACTGAACAAAGTTCTGAGGTCGACCTTGTAAACATAAGGATTCAGGTCTGTCTGCTGTTTACCTTTGCTCCTGCGCGCACTGCCCTTCTCTCCACATTTATGTGTTTGTTTGTTTGTCTATCTAATCTTTTGGGTTTTTATTTCTAATGAGGTCGACCAGTTGTCTATTTATTATTTTTTTTACTACGCATCAAGCTGCGCTGCTTGTCTTTGCTCCTGTGTGCTCGTGCACTCTCGCCTTTTCCACTTATTTTTATTTTTGATTTCTTTTTGATTTATTTTGTCAATTTAAAAAAAAATACGCATCGTGCTGTGCTGTTTGTGTTTGCTTGAGTGCATTTGCGCGCTCTCGCTTTCTCCACTTTACAATTTTTTTGTTATTATTTATCTATTCCTGAGAGTTTATATTATTTTTTATTTGTTTATTTAAATGAAGTCGACCAGTTGCCTGCCCTTCCTTCCATTATCCGTCACCGAGACAAACTGAACAAAGTTCTGAGCTCGACCTTGTAAAGATAAGGATTCAGGTCTGTCTGCTGTTTACCTTTGCTCCTGCGCGCACTGTCCTTCTCTCCACATTTATGTGTTAGTTTGTTTGTCTATCTAATCTTTTGGGTTTTTATTTCTAATGAGGTCGACCCGTTGTCTATTTAATATTTTTTTTACTACGCATCAAGCTGCGCTGCTTGTCTTTGCTCCTGTGTGCTCGCGCACTCTCGCCTTTTCCACTTATTTTTATTTTTGATTTATTTTTTATTTATTTTGTCAATTTAAAAAAAATTTACGCATCGTGCTGTGCTGTTTGGGTTTGCTTGAGTGCATTCGCGCGCTCTCGCTTTCTCCACTTTACAATTTTTTTGTTAATATTTATCTATTCCTGATAGTTTATCTTATTTTTTATTTGTTTATTTAAATGAAGTCGACCAGTTGCCTGCCCTTCCTTCCATTATCCGTCACCGAGACAAACTGAAAAAAGTTCTGAGGTCGACCTTGTAAAGATAAGGATTCAGGTCTCTCTGCTGTTTACCTTTGCTCCTGCGCGCACTGCCCTTCTCTCCACATTTATGTGTTTGTTTGTTTGTCTATCTAATCTTTTGTGTTTGTATTTCTAATGAGGTCGACCAGTTGTCTATTTATTATTTTTTTTACTACGCATCAAGCTGCGCTGCTTGTCTTTGCTCCTGTGTGCTCGCGCACTCTCGCCTTTTCCACTTATTTTTATTTTTGATTTATTTTTGATTTATTTTGTCAATTTTAAAAAAAAATACGCATCGTGGTGTGCTGTTTGTGTTTGCTTGAGTGCATTCGCGCGCTCTCGCTTTCTCCACTTTACAATTTTTTTGTTATTATTTATCTATTTCTGAGAGTTTATCTTATTTTTTATTTGTTTATTTAAATGAAGTCGACCAGTTGCCTGCCCTTCCTTCCATTATCCGTCACCGAGACAAACTGAACAAAGTTCTGAGGTCGACCTTGTAAAGATAAGGATTCAGGTCTGTCTGCTGTTTACCTTTGCTCCTGCGCGCACTGCCCTTCTCTCCACATTTATGTGTTTGTTTGTTTGTCTATCTAATCTTTTGTGTTTTTATTTCTAATGAGGTCGACCAGTTGTCTATTTATTATTTTTTTTACTACGCATCAAGCTGCGCTGCTTGTCTTTGCTCCTGTGTGCTCGCGCACTCTCGCCATTTCCACTTATTTTTATTTTTGATTTATTTTTGATTTATTTTGTCAATTTTTAAAAAAAATACGCATCGTGCTGTGCTGTTTGTGTTTGCTTGAGTGCATTCGCGCGCTCTCGCTTTCTAAACTTTACAATTTTTTTGTTATTATTTATCTATTCCTGAGAGTTTATCTTATTTTTTATTTGTTTATTTAAATGAAGTTGACCAGTTGCCTGCCCTTCCTTGCATTATCCGTCACCGAGACAAACTGAACAAAGTTCTGAGTTCGACCTTGTAAATATAAGGATTCAGGTCTGTCTGCTGTTTACCTTTGCTCCTGCACGCAAAGCCCTTCTCTCCACATTTATGTGTTTGTTTGTTTGTCTATCTAATCTTTTGGGTTTTTATTTCTAATGAGGTCGACCAGTTGTCTATTTATTATTTTTTTACTACGCATCAAGCTGCGCTGCTTGTCTTTGCTCCTGTGTGCTCGCGCACTCTCGCCTTTTCCACTTATTTTTATTTTTGATTTATTTTGTCAATTTAAAAAAAAATACGCATCGTGCTGTGCTGTTTGTGTTTGCTTGAGTGCATTCGCCCGCTCTCGCTTTCTCCACTTTACAATTTTTTTGTTATTATTTATCTATTCCTGAGAGTTTATCTTATTTTTTATTTGTTTATTTAAATGAAGTCGACCAGTTGCCTGCCCTTCCTTCCATTATCCCTCACCGAGACAAACTGAACAAAGTTCTGAGGTCGACCTTGTAAAGATAAGGATTCAGGTCTGTCTGCTGTTTACATTTGCTCCTGCGCACACTGCCCTTCTCTCCACATTTATGTGTTTGTTTGTTTGTCTATCTAATCTTTTGGGTTTTTATTTCTAATGAGGTCGACCAGTTGTCCATTTATTATTTTTTTTACTACGCATCAAGCTGCGCTGCTTGTCTTTGTTCCTGTGTGCTCGCGCACTCCCGCCTTTTCCACTTATTTTTTTTTTTTTTTTTTTTTTTTTTTTTGGCCAGTCCTGGGCCTTAGACTCAGGCCGGAGCACCGTCCCTGGGTTCTTCCCGCTCAAGGCTAGCACTCTGCCACTTGAGCCACAGCGCCGCTTCTGGCCGTTTTCTGTATATGTGGTGCTGGGGAATCAAACCTAGGGCCTCGTGTATCCGAGGCAGGCACTCTTGCCACTAGGCTACATCCCCAGCCCTTTTCCACTTATTTTTATTTTTGATTTATTTTTGATTTATTTTGTCAATTTTAAAAAAAAATACGCATCGTGCTTTGCTGTTTGTGTTTGCTTGAGTGCATTCGCGCGCTCTCGCTTTGTGCACTTTACAATTTTTTTGTTATTATTTATCTATTCCTGAGAGTTTATCTTATTTTATATTTGTTTATTTAAATGAAATCGACCAGTTGCCTGCCCTTCCTTCCATTATCCGTCACCGAGACAAACTGAACAAAGTTCTGAGGTCGACCTTGTAAAGATAAGGATTCAGGTCTGTCTGCTGTTTACATTTGCTCCTGCGCACACTGCCCTTCTCTCCACATTTATGTGTTTGTTTGTTTGTCTATCTAATCTTTTGGGTTTTTATTTCTAATGAGGTCGACCAGTTGTCTATTTATTATTTTTTTTACTACGCATCAAGCTGCGCTGCTTGTCTTTGCTCCTGTGTGCTCGCGCACTCTCGCCTTTTCCACTTATTTTTTTTTTTTTTTTTTTTTGGCCAGTCCTGCGCCTTAGACTCAGGGCCGGAGCACCGTCCCTGGGTTCTTCCCGCTCAAGGCTAGCACTCTGCCACTTGAGCCACAGCGCCGCTTCTGGCCGTTTTCTGTATATGTGGTGCTGGGGAATCGAACCTAGGGCCTCGTGTATCCGAGGCAGGCACTCTTGCCACTAGGCTACATCCCCAGCCCTTTTCCACTTATTTTTATTTTTGATTTATTTTTGATTTATTTTGTCAATTTAAAAAAAATACGCATCGTGCTGTGCTGTTTGTGTTTGCTTGAGTGCATTCGCGCGCTCTCGCTTTGTGCACTTTACAATTTTTTTGTTATTATTTATCTATTCCTGAGAGTTTATCTTATTTTTTATTTGTTTATTTAAATGAAGTCGACCAGTTGCCTGCCCTTCCTTCCATTATCCGTCACCGAGACAAACTGAACAAAGTTCTGAGGTCGACCTTGTAAAGATAAGGATTCAGGTCTGTCTGCTGTTTACATTTGCTCCTGCGCGCACTGCCCTTCTCTCCACATTTATGTGTTTGTTTGTCTATCTAATCTTTTGGGTTTTTATTTCTAATCAGGTCGACCAGTTGCCTATTTATTATTTTTTTTACTACGCATCAAGCTGCGCTGCTTGTCTTTGCTCCTGTGTGCTCGCGCACTCTCGCCTTTTCCACTTTTTTTTTTTTTTTTTTTTTTTTTTTTTTTGGCCAGTCCTGGGCCTTGGACTCAGGGCCGGAGCACCGTCCCTGGGTTCTTCCCGCTCAAGGCTAGCACTCTGCCACTTGAGCCACAGCGCCGCTCTGGCCGTTTTCTGTATATGTGGTGCTGGGGAATCGAACCTAGGGCCTCGTGTATCCGAGGCAGGCACTCTTGCCACTAGGCTACATCCCCAGCCCTTTTCCACTTATTTTTCTTTTTGATTTATTTTTGATTTATTTTGTCAATTTTAAAAAAAATACGCATCGTGCTGTGCTGTTTGTGTTTGCTTGAGTGCATTCGCGCGCTCTCGCTTTCTCCACTTTACAATTTTTTGTTATTATTTATCTATTCCTGAGAGTTTATCTTATATTTTATTTGTTTATTTAAATGAAGTCGACCAGTTTCCTGCCCTTCCTTCCATTATCCGTCACCGAGACAAACTGAACAAAGTTCTGAGGTCGACCTTGTAAAGATAAGGATTCAGGTCTGTCTGCTGTTTACATTTGCTCCTGCGCGCACTGCCCTTCTCTCAACATTTATGTGTTTGTTTGTTTGTCTATCTAATCTTTTGGGTTTTTATTTCTAATGAGGTCAACCAGTTGTCTATTTATTATTTTTTTTACTACGCATCAAGCTGCGCTGCTTGTCTTTGCTCCTGTGTGCTCGCGCTCTCTCGCCTTTTCCACTTATTGTTATTTTTGATTTATTTTTGATTTATTTTGTCAATATAAAAAAAATACGCATCGTACTGTGCTGTTTGTGTTTGCTTGAGTGCATTCGCGCGCTCTCGCTTTCTCCACTTTACAATTTTTTTGTTATTATTTATCTATTCCTGAGAGTTTATCTTATTTTTTATTTGTTTATTTAAATGAAGTCGACCAGTTGCCCGCCCTTCCTTCCATTATCCGTCACCGAGACAAACTGAACAAAGTTCTGAGGTCGACCTTGTAAAGATAAGGATTCAGGTCTGCCTGCTGTTTACCTTTGCTCCTGCGCACACTGCCCATCTCTCCACATTTATGTGTTTGTTTGTTTGTCTATCTAATCTTTTGGGGTTTTATTTCTAATGAGGTCGACCAGTTGTCTATTTATTTTTATTTTACTACGCATCAAGCTGCGCTGATTGTCTTTGCTACTGTGTGCTCGCGCACTCTCGCCTTTTCCACTTATATTTATTTTTGATTTATTTTTGATTTATTTTGTCAATTTAAAAAAAATACGCATCGTGCTGTGCTGTTGTGTTTGCTTGAGTGCATTCGCGCGCTCTCGCTTTCTCCACTTTACAATTTTTTTCTTATTATTTATCTATTCCTGAGAGTTTATCTTATTTTTTATTTGTTTATTTAAATGAAGTCGACCAGTTGCCTGCCCTTCCTTCCATTATCCGTCACCGAGACAAACTGAACAAAGTTCTGAGGTCGACCTTGTAAAGATAAGGATTCAGGTCTGTCTGCTGTTTACCTTTGCTCCTGCGCGCACTGCCCTTCTCTCCACATTTATGTGTTTGTTTGTTTGTCTATCTAATCTTTTGGGTTTTTATTTCTAATGAGGTCGACCAGTTGTCTATTTATTATTTTTTTTTACTACGCATCAAGCTGCGCTGCTTTTCTTTGCTCCTGTGTGCTGGCGCACTCTCGCCTTTTCCACTTATTTTTATTTTTGATTTATTTTTTATTTATTTTGTCAATTTTAAAAAAAATACACATCGTGCTGTGCTGTTTGTGTTTGCTTGAGTGCATTCGCGCGCGCTCGCTTTCTCTACTTTACAATTTTTTTGTTATTATTTATCTATTCCTGAGAGTTTATCTTATTTTTTATTTGTTTATTTAAATGAAGTCGACCAGTTGCCTGCCCTTCCTTCCATTATCCGTCACCGAGACAAACTGAACAAAGTTCTGATGTCGACCTTGTAAAGATAAAGATTCAGGTCTGTCTGCTGTTTACCTTTGCTCCTGCGCGCACTGCCCTTCTCTCCACATTTATGTGTTTGTTTGTTTGTCTATCTAATCTTTTGGGTTTTTATTTCTAATGAGGTCGACCAGTTGTCTATTTATTATTTTTTTTACTACGCATCAAGCTGCGCTGCTTGTCTTTGCTCCTGTCTGCTCCCGCACTCTCGCCTTTTCCACTTATTTTTATTTTTGATTTATTTTTGATTTATTTTGTCAATTTTAAAAAAAATACGCATCGTGCTGTGCTGTTTGTGTTTGCTTGAGTGCATTCGCGCGCTCTCGCTTTCTCCACTTTACAATTTTTTGTTATTATTTATCTATTCTTGAGAGTTTATCTTATTTTTTATTTGTTTATTTAAATGAAGTCGACCAGTTGCCTGCCCTTCCTTCCATTATCCGTCACCGAGACAAACTGAACAAAGTTCTGAGGTCGACCTTGTAAAGATAAGGATTCAGGTCTGTCTGCTGTTTACCTTTGCTCCTGCGCGCACTGCCCATCTCTCCACATTTATGTGTTTGTTTGTTTGTCTATCTAATCTTTTGGGTTTTTATTTCTAATGAGGTCGACCAGTTGTCTATTTATTATTTTTTTTACTACGCATCAAGCTGCACTGCTTGTCTTTGCTCCTGTGTGCTCGCGCACTCTCGCCTTTTCCACTTATTTTTATTTTTGATTTATTTTTGATTTATTTTGTCAATTTAAAAAAAATACGCATCGTGCTGTGCTGTTTGTGTTTGCTTGAGTGCATTCGCGCGCTCTCGCTTTCTCCACTTTACAATTTTTTTGTTATTATTTATCTATTCCTGAGAGTTTATCTTATTTTTTATTTGTTTATTAAAATGAAGTCGACCAGTTGCCTGCCCTTCCTTCCATTATCCGTCACCGAGACAAACTGAACAAAGTTCTGAGGTCGACCTTGTAAAGATAAGGATTCAGGTCTGTCTGCTTTACCTTTGCTCCTGCGCGCACTGCCCTTCTCTCCACATTTATGTGTTTGTTTGTTTGTCTATCTAATCTTTTGGGTTTTTATTTCTAATGAGGTCGACCAGTTGTCTATTTATTATTTTTTTTACTACGCATCAAGCTGCGCTGCTTGTCTTTGCTCCTGTGTGCTCGCGCCACTCCTCGCCTTTTCCACTTATTTTTATTTTTGATTTATTTTTTCAATTTAAAAAAAAATAACGCATCGTGCTGTGCTGTTTTTGTTTGCTTGAGTGCATTCTCGCGCTCTCGCTTTCTCCACTTTACAATTTTTTTGTTATTATTTATCTATTCCTGAGAGTTTATCTTATTTTTTTATTTGTTTATTTAAATGAAGTCGACCACTTGCCTGCCCTTCCTTCCATTATCCGTCACCGAGAGAAACTGAACAAAGTTCTGAGGTCGACCTTGTAAAGGTAAGGATTCAGGTCTGTCTGCTGTTTACCTTTGCTCCTGCGCGCACTGCCCTTCTCTCCACATTTATGTGTTTGTTTGTTTGTCTATCTAATCTTTTGGGTTTTTATTTCTAATGAGGTCGACCAGTTGTCTATTTATTATTTTTTTTTACTACGCATCAAGCTGCGCTGCTTGTCTTTGCTCCTGTGTGCAAGCGCACTCTCGCCTTTTCCACTTATTTTTATTTTTGATTTATTTTGTCAATTTTAAAAAAAATACGCATCGTGCTGTGCTGTTTGTGTTTGCTTGAGTGCATTCGCGCGCTCTCGCTTTCTCCACTTTACAATTTTTTTGTTATTATTTATCTATTCCTGAGAGTTTAACTTATTTTTTATTTGTTTATTTAAATGAAGTCGACCAGTTGCCTGCCCTTCCTTCCATTATCCGTCACCGAGACAAACTGAACAAAGTTCTGAGGTCGACCTTGTAAAGATAAGGATTCAGGTCTGTCTGCTGTTTACCTTTGCTCCTGCCCGCACTGCCCTTCTCTCCACATTTATGTGTTTGTTTGTTTGTCTATCTACATCTTTTGGGGTTTTATTTCTAATGAGGTCGACCAGTTGTCTATTTATTTTTTTTTTACTACGCATCAAGCTGCGCTGATTGTCTTTGCTAGTGTGTGCTCGCGCACTCTCGCCTTTTCCACTTATTTTTATTTTTGATTTATTTTTGATTTATTTTGTCAATTTAAAAAAAAAAATACGCATCGTGCTGTGCTGTTGTGTTTGCTTGAGTGCATTCGCGCGCTCTCGCTTTCTCCACTTTACAATTTTTTTCTTATTATTTATCTATTCCTGAGAGTTTATCTTATTTTTTATTTGTTTATTTAAATGAAGTCGACCAGTTGCCTGCCCTTCCTTCCATTATCCGTCACCGAGACAAACTGAACAAAGTTCTGAGGTCGACCTTGTAAAGATAAGGATTCAGGCCTGTCTGCTGTTTACCTTTGCTCCTGCGCGCACTGCCCTTCTCTCCACATTTATGTGTTTGTTTGTTTGTCTATCTAATCTTTTGGGTTTTTATTTCTAATGAGGTCGACCAGTTGTCTATTTATTAATTTTTTTTACTACGCATCAAGCTGCGCTGCTTTTCTTTGCTCCTGTGTGCTCGCGCACTCTCGCCTTTTCCACTTATTTTTATTTTTTGATTTATTTTTGATTTATTTTGTCAATTTTAAAAAAAATACACATCGTGCTGTGCTGTTTGTGTTTGCTTGAGTGCATTCGCGCGCAGCTCGCTTTCTCTACTTTACAATTTTTTTTGTTATTATTTATCTATTCCTGAGAGTTTATCTTATTTTTTATTTGTTTATTTAAATGAAGTCGACCAGTTGCCTGCCCTTCCTTCCATTATCCGTCACCGAGACAAACTGAACAAGTTCTGAGGTCGACCTTGTAAAGATAAAGATTCAGGTCTGTCTGCTGTTTACCTTTGCTCTGCGCGCACTGCCCTTCTCTCCACATTTATGTGTTTGTTTGTTTGTCTATCTAATCTTTTGGGTTTTTATTTCTAATGAGGTCGACCAGTTGTCTATTTATTATTTTTTTTACTACACATCAAGCTGCGCTGCTTGTCTTTGCTCCTGTGTGCTCGCGCACTCTCGCCTTTTCCACTTATTTTTATTTTTGATTTATTTTTGATTTATTTTGTCAATTTTAAAAAAAATACGCATCGTGCTGTGCTGTTTGTGTTTGCTTGAGTGCATTCGCAGCGCTCTCCGCTTTCTCCACTTTACAATTTTTTGTTATTATTTATCTATTCCTGAGAGTTTATCTTATTTTTTATTTGTTTATTTAAATGAAGTCGACCAGTTGCCTGCCCTTCCTTCCATTATCCGTCACCGAGACAAACTGAACAAAGTTCTGAGGTCGACCTTGTAAAGATAAGGATTCAGGTCTGTCTGCTGTTTACCTTTGCTCCTGCGCGCACTGCCCATCTCTCCACATTTATGTGTTTGTTTGTTTGTCTATCTAATCTTTTGGGTTTTTATTTCTAATGAGGTCGACCAGTTGTCTATTTATTATTTTTTTACTACGCATCAAGCTGCGCTGCTTGTCTTTGCTCCTGTGTGCTCGCGCACTCTCGCCTTTTCCACTTATTTAATTTTTGATTTATTTTGTCAATTTAAAAAAAAAATACGCATCGTGCTGTGCTGTTTGTGTTTGCTTGAGTGCATTCCTGCGCTCTCCGCTTTCTCCACTTTACAATTTTTTGTTATTATTTATCTATTCCTGAGAGTTTATCTTATTTTTTATTTGTTTATTTAAATGAAGTCGACCAGTTGCCTGCCCTTCCTTCCATTATCCGTCACCGAGACAAACTGAACAAAGTTCTGAGGTCGACCTTGTAAAGATAAGGATTCAGGTCTGTCTGCTGTTTACCTTTGCTCCTGCACGCACTGCCCTTCTCTCCACATTTATGTGTTTGTTTGTTTGTCTATCTAATCTTTTGGGTTTTTATTTCTAATGAGGTCGACCAGTTGTCTATTTATTATTCTTTTTACTACGCATCAAGCTGCGCTGCTTGTCTTTGTTCCTGTGTGCTCGCGCACTCTCGCCTTTTCCACTTATTTTTATTTTAGATTTATTTTTGATTTATTTTGTCAATTTTTAAAAAAAAATACGCATCGTGCTGTGCTGTTTGTGTTTGCTTGAGTGCATTCGCGCGCTATCGCTTTCTCTACTTTACAATTTTTTTGTTATTATTTATCTATTCCTGAGAGTTTATCTTATTTTTTAGATGTTTATTTAAATGAAG